>NW_026335655.1:0-432 GCF_001194135.2 Octopus bimaculoides | reverse complement strand
TATATATATATATATATATATGCACACATATTTATATCTATTTATTTAAGATATATATGTATATATACACACAGATATATTTATATTCTTTTATTCTTTTACTTGTTTCAGTCATTTGACATGCACCGTCTTTATTCGAGCAAATCGACCCCAGGACTTATTCTTTGTAAGCCTAGTACTAATCGGGCTCTTTTGCCGAATCGCTGAATTACGGGGACGTAAACACACCAATATCGGTTGTCAAGCGATGTTGGGGGATAAACACCGACGCATATACATATACAAGCACTTACATATATTATATATACGATGGGGTACTTTCAGTTGCCGTGTACCAAATCCACTCACAAGGCTTTGGTCGGCCTGAGTCTGTAATAGAAGACACCTGCCCAAGCTGCCACGCAGTAGGACTGAACCCAGAGCATTACATAC
>NW_026335654.1:0-384 GCF_001194135.2 Octopus bimaculoides | reverse complement strand
GTGTTAGTTATATTTAATTGTTTACATATGTGTATTTCAGTATTTTGCACATTTTATCATACATTTTGTTACTTAAAAAGCATTATATATCTGAGTGTGTGTGTGTATGTGTGTCTGCTATATATATATATATATATATATATATATATATATATATATATATATATATATATATATACATACATACATATATACATATATACATATATATATATATACATACATACATACACACGTACACATACACACACACATATATATATATATACACACATGTATAGATACATGTTCATGTATCTATGTACATATGCATGCGTTTGTTTTGTATATAAAATTCCTTTTTCTGGGTTTATGTTTGTATATTTTTTTTCGTGTAGTATAAAC
>NW_026335653.1:0-218 GCF_001194135.2 Octopus bimaculoides | reverse complement strand
AATATATACACACACACATTACTAGATTCATAATATATACACACACATTATTCGATATATAATATTCACATACATTACTCGATTCATAATATATGCACACACGTTACTCGATTCATAATATGTACACACACCTTACTAGATTGATAATATATACACATACATACCTTACTCAATTCATAATATGTACACACACATTACTAGATTCATAATATATACAC
>NW_026335652.1:0-402 GCF_001194135.2 Octopus bimaculoides | reverse complement strand
CGATAGAATAAGTACTAGGCTTACATAGAATAAGTCTTGGGGTCGATTTGTCGGAGTAAAGGCGGTGCTCCAGCATGGCCGCAGTCAAATGACTGAAACAAGTAAAGGAATATATATATATATTTATGTACATATATATACATATATACATACATTACAACATAGGGTAAAAAATCATATATTAATTAATATCGATTTATTACCAGGAAGCTAGCACATTTAAAGAATCAAAGAGATTCAGAAACAATATCTGCAATCTCAGGGGATTAAAGTATATTTTTATATATAACGTTGACCATATATACATATATAGATACATATATTTTCTCTCCTTTCCTGAGCGTCTGCTAATACAGGAGTTTTCAAACTGTGGTCCGCGGACCACAGGGGGTCCGCAAGGAC
>NW_026335650.1:0-718 GCF_001194135.2 Octopus bimaculoides | reverse complement strand
TATATTAATTAAAATTAAAAATAAATGTTTAATCTAAATGCTTAGGAATTTGAACTTAGATTCTATTATATTACTTCATAAGTGATAAAAAAAATTTTTTAATATTTAAATTAAATTAAAATTGAATTTGAAATGGAATCTTCTGACAAAAACTTTTTATATATAATATTCTCAACTCTAGCTAAATTTAACGATGAAATATTTGCAGTGGATGAACTTTTAAACATTGATGTGATTCATAGGACTACCAATATATCCAACAACAAGATGAACTTTACTATAGTTATATACCGAATTTTTATATATTCAGAAAAACATACTAATTTTTATAAAAAAATATATATCATTTAAAATTTCCACAAACGAAAAAAAATGAACTTTCCAAATTATAGGAGGGATTACTTTTACAATTTCTTTAAAGGACAGTATGCATTTTAATATTTCAATATTTTTAATATTTTTTAATATTTTAATTAATATCGCCTTATTATATACACCATTCGTTCTTAACACATATATTATAACTCCATTCATCTCCAAAGAGCAGAATTATTGCCAGTATGCTTATCTTTTGATTACATTTTGGTTGCAATAATGTCCGTGAAATGATCGTCAGATGTTTCTTAATTTTTTAATTTTTAGACTTTATAATATTTATTCTCAATTAAGCATAAATTTTTATATGCATTTATATACACATGTATCTTTATGTACATTT
>NW_026335649.1:0-242 GCF_001194135.2 Octopus bimaculoides | reverse complement strand
GTGTGTGTGCGTGTGTATGTGTATGTGGGTGTGTGCGTGTGTGTGTGTATATGTGTGTGGGGTTGTGAGTGTTAGGCACGGGTTCGTGTGTGTGTATGCGCGTGTGTGTTTATGTGTGTCTGTATGTATGTGTCCGTGTGCGTGTGTGCGCGCGTGTGTGTATATTTTTTGTGCGTGCGTGTCTGTGCATATTGTGTATGTTTTCGTGCGTGCGTGTGTGTTGTGTATGTGAGTGAATATTG
>NW_026335647.1:0-527 GCF_001194135.2 Octopus bimaculoides | reverse complement strand
TATATATATATATATATATATACATACACACACATACAAACACACACACATATATATATATACATACACACACACACACACACATACAAACACACATATATATGTATATACATCATGTGTGCTATTGTATTTTGCTGTTTGGCTTTTATTTTACACCCATACCAATACATACATACATACATACATACATACATACATACATATATATATATATATATACATATATATATGTGCGTGTGTGTATGTATATATACCTTGCTGTGTGGCCTCTGCAGCATTGAGCTATACATATGCATAAACATTTCTTAAATATGTGTACGTGTATACACACACACACACACACACACACAAATAAACACACGCATATATATATATATATCCACACACCTGACAGTGTTGCTGAATGTTAACAACAACAACAACAACAAAAACCACAATAACTACTAATACTACTACTACAGGACAAATTCATTGTCATATATATTATTATTATTGTTATTATTATTATTATTATTATTATTATTATT
>NW_026335646.1:0-522 GCF_001194135.2 Octopus bimaculoides | reverse complement strand
TATATATATATATATATATATATATATACGTATGTATATATGTGTGATTATATATATACACACATACTGCTCATACCCTTGTAAATTAGAAACGCCGACACTCAGAAACAATTTATGTGCATTTGTATGTGTGTTTTCTATTCTATTAATAGATTCAACCATTGAACTACGGCCATGTTCTGCTATCTACTTCAAGGGGTCAATCGATCGAATCAAATATATACATATTTCTAGCCGATGCATTGGTCGAATCAGTAAGATAGGTCGTTTTAAAGCAACATCACTCTTAAATGATCACGTACACGCGCACTGACACACGCGCACTGACACACACAGTCAAACACATAGTCACACATGCAAACACATATATTCACACACATACGTTTGTTTCTATATGAATTAGTGCAATATGTATCTATACGTTTTGCATATACACAAATATAACACGCGCATACACACGTATGTATTCATATATATATATACAGAGGCAAAGACGAAACAAATATACTTGTATATATATAT
>NW_026335645.1:0-253 GCF_001194135.2 Octopus bimaculoides | reverse complement strand
ACGAGGCTGTATGAAAAGTCTTGAGCCTCAAGAATACAAAACATGGTACAAGGCTTCTGATAATTTATTTTTCAACATAGTCCCCTCGATGGCTGAACACTTTCTCCAGCAGTGCTGAAGCGCCATTATCCCGGTGTAGAAGAACTCTTTAGTTTGAGACTCCAAGAAACTTCATACAGCGTCTATAACGTCATTGTCACTGACAAAATGGCGACCAGCCAGGGCTTTTTTCATTTTGGGGAATAGATGAAAG
>NW_026335644.1:0-1126 GCF_001194135.2 Octopus bimaculoides | reverse complement strand
CTTGCTGAACTTGGTTATTTCATAGAAACGCCCACCAGCAGCCAGCCACATCACTATACCTGGAACAGGCAACAATTCAATCAAATTTTCTCAAATTTTCAAATTTTCGACACCGCCAAGCACAAGCGAAATGCTCCAGAGCTGGGAAGAATATACCGTAAAAATAAAAACACAATACTTCTACCCAGCTCACAAAAAAAGCAAATTCGCTTACCCTGACGGTGTCCTCTGTTCCTTAGACGGAGCTATGAGCTGCACGTCTATCTTCAATGGTAACCGGAAGTAGACTGCCAACACAAACTTGGTAAGCAAGCTGCATACCACACAGCCACTCCTGCGCCTGGTAAACTAGTCAAGAAATAGAAGGTTATTATGCTAGTCTCAGCACAAATTTGTTTCCCTGACATAAACATACATCACAAAAGCTTTAAGCAGAGTGACATAAACACCAAAAGTATTATTAAAAAAAAAAAGATCTTGCAAGTGCTGGCGTCAATTCTTTGTCAAGAAAAGTCATTTTCTATGGACTAGAATTCTGTCTAGGAAGAAGGAAAATTTGTTTGCCCTCCACTGAAATACGATAAAAACACATATAATGGGTTGCAGACAGAGATGCAGGGATATACAATTAATCATATTATTGTCAATTGTGATACACAATAACATGTGCAAAGTAACGTCAACAACTTTTGATTGGTAGCTTGTTCTCACAGGCATTTGATGGCATTGAGACAAAAGAATATAAAAACAAAACCCGGAAAAGCATGGATTTACAAAGCAACTCTCTCCTAAAGTATTTCAAGTATTTGCTTACCATTTTTCGTTGGTTGTTTTACTAAAAAAAAGAAGAGAATAGTAGTATATATATGTGTGTATGTACGATGCACAAACATAAAAATACATATTATGATCTATACATACAACAACAGTAAAAATTAATTCAACAAAGGATACAATACGTGTTTAACATTTCTGTATGAATGTTTTCAATTTATTCAAAATGTTGCTGGTGGTGACTTATTCGAATATTATTCAGTTTGAAAAAGTCATCAGCGGCAAAATTTCGAAGTAGCCGTCCACATTATCTATCTATCTATCTATCTATCTATCTATCTATCTATCTATC
>NW_026335643.1:232-571 GCF_001194135.2 Octopus bimaculoides | reverse complement strand
CTGTCTCTCTCTGTCTCTCTCTCTCTGTCTCTCTCTATCTGTCTATCTGTCTATCTATCTATCTATCTATGTAGCTGTCTGTACGAGCGTATAACGCGCGCGCGCACACACACGCACACGCTCGCACACGCACACGAGCACACACAAACAAAACATGCATATTACGTTTACGTACATACACACACATGCACACATTTGTACTGCATTTATTATATAAATAGTATATTTTTTATTATATGTTCATATATATATATATGTATGTATGTATGTATGTATATATGCATATATTCTTTTATTCTTTTATTTGTTTCAATCATTTGACAGCGGCCATGCTGGAGC
>NW_026335643.1:0-222 GCF_001194135.2 Octopus bimaculoides | reverse complement strand
CTTTTATTTGTTTCAATCATTTGACAGCGGCCATGCTGGAGCACCGCCTTATCATATATACCTATGTATCTGTTTGTATGTATATATATTGTATGTTTGTATGGATACACATACATACGTGCATACACATACATACATGCGTACAAATACATACATGCATACATATACATACATATATGTACGTTTATATCTGCGTGTGCTTGTGTGTGTGTATGTGTGTGT
>NW_026335642.1:407-562 GCF_001194135.2 Octopus bimaculoides | reverse complement strand
CATACATACATACATACATACATATATATACATATATATATATACATACACATACACACACACACATATAAATGTTTGTGTTTGTGTATTTATGCATATATACACTGCATACATAAATACCTACCTACATTGATATGACATAGACATCCTATATA
>NW_026335642.1:0-397 GCF_001194135.2 Octopus bimaculoides | reverse complement strand
GCATACATAAATACCTACCTACATTGATATGACATAGACATCCTATATACACCCACAGAAGTAAAACTAAATTATGTGAAAGAGATTTTAGCAACATCACAAACATTCATGCAAATACACACACATACGCATATACAAACATGCATATGCACATATACACAGGCACACACACACATAAATACGAACACTTGCATAAAAGCACATATATGTTTATTCACACACTACACACACATACATATGCATATGCCTATACAGACACACTCATTTTGTATTTAAACAGTCGATGACAGCTAACAAATATGAGAATATAATAAAAGAAATCATTCTAAAAAAATAAAAATAAATGAAAGAAATAAAAAGAATAAGATAAAGAAATACAGCTGGGGAAGAAAAAAAA
>NW_026335641.1:0-247 GCF_001194135.2 Octopus bimaculoides | reverse complement strand
AATTTAAATCGTCGTCCATTTTTCTCTGCTTGCAACAGGTGATGGTTGGAAACAGGAAGGGTATCAACCTTTAGGAAATCTGCCTCAATAAATTCTGACCCATTCAAGCATGGGAAAGTGTTGGTAAATGATGATGATGATGTAAGTGAAGATCTTTAATTACCAAATGCATGTAGCTGGCATGGAATAAATGCCACAAAATGCTTTTATTCAGCTTATCAATTTATGAGCAGTTCCTTTCTCACAT
>NW_026335640.1:214-326 GCF_001194135.2 Octopus bimaculoides | reverse complement strand
TACGTAAGTACCTACCTAAGTACGTACGCACGAATTAACGAACGAAAGTAGGTATGTACGTACGTACGTTCGTTTGTTCATTCGTTGGTTCATTCTTTCGATAGTTCGTTCG
>NW_026335640.1:0-114 GCF_001194135.2 Octopus bimaculoides | reverse complement strand
GTACGTACTTAGGTACGTACTTCCGTACGATTGTTCGTTCGTTCATACGTTCGTTCGTTATTTTGTACATACGCATGTACGTACGTACACACGTTGGTACGCAGGTACGTATGT
>NW_026335639.1:0-444 GCF_001194135.2 Octopus bimaculoides | reverse complement strand
TTTCCGTCTACCAAATCCACTCACAAGGTTTTGGTCGGCCTGAGGCTATGGTAGAAGACACTTGTTCAAGGTACCACGCAATGGAACTGAACCCGAAACCACGTTATTGTAAAGCGAGCTTAACCTCGCACCCATGCCTGTGTCTATATAAAAAAATGGCTTGTATTTTTTATTTTCACTCATGAGGTAAAGGAAAGAGAAGGCTGCAGACATGCATTAGAAAGTTCATTCGCTTAACATTGTAGTTCTTTTTATCGGATGTGAAAGAATTTAAAAGACAGGATAGAATTCACCGGGGCTTGGATTCAGTAAATAAAGGAGTATAAAGATCGCACAAAGCCTGAAATTTGGGTGGAGGGGGCCGGCCAATCGATTAGATCAATCCCAGTACGCAACTTAATTTATCGACCCCTAAAGGATGAAAGGCAAAGTCGACCTCGACGG
>NW_026335638.1:0-640 GCF_001194135.2 Octopus bimaculoides | reverse complement strand
GCCACAGTCAAATGACTGAAACAAGTAAAAGAGAGAGAGTAAAAGAGTATGCATATATGGGTACAGAATACCACCAACTATAAATAACATGAAATACAAGAACAAATGAGTTCAATATACAAACGAGTGAAACAAATGGAAAACAGGACAAGTGACATAAAGAACGACCCTTCATCAGTTGTCGGCTGTCTATCTACTCCTCATTTTGAGCATTGAACGACAATATGAGTCTTTGAAGACAGTTGATCCCATAAGTACCAAAATAAAATTTTGGATTTATGAAGGATCAAAGTTGGGAACAAAAATAGGACAGTAGAAACATACAAGGAAACCAAGCAAAAACCAAACGAACATGGAAGGGTGTTAGACCAGAACGAGGGTAAGATACTTTTATTTTGGTACTTATGGGAGCAACTGTCTTTGAAGACTCATATTGTCTTTCAATGCTCGAAACGAGGAGTAGATAGACAGCCGACAACTGATGAAGGGTCGTTCTTCATGTTACTTGTCCTGTTTTCCATTTGTTTCTTCTCTTGTTGTTTGCATACTGAACTCATTTGTTTCAGTTTTTTATGTTGTTTACTGTTGGTCATGTTCTGTACCCATATATGCATATATATATATATATATATATATATAT
>NW_026335637.1:0-202 GCF_001194135.2 Octopus bimaculoides | reverse complement strand
TGTGTGTGTGTGTGTGTGTGTTATAGACATGGATGTTGTGAGATTAAGCAAATATATGTGTACTTGCATGTGTGCATATGCAGGTGTATATGTAATATGTAGGCATGCATATGTGTGTGTGTGTATATATATGTATGTATGCATTATGTATGTATGTATGTATGCATGTATATATATGTATGTATGCATGTATATATATATA
>NW_026335635.1:0-511 GCF_001194135.2 Octopus bimaculoides | reverse complement strand
AGGAACTGACCTGGCTTTTTTCTCTTGTGTATATTGAGGGAACGTTTTGCGGGAATGTTTTGCTGTCTCAAGAGACAGTATGACTGGCTAGCTGGGGTGGGAGGGAAGAAAAGTTAAAAAGGATTTTTTTATTTTTGGTTGGTCTGTGACTTAGTCTGTCATGGTTCACTGGTTTTTGGGACTGGTTTTGTGCACATCTCTATGTGTGTGTGGGATCTATTTTAAAACGGGGGCCACATTTTTCATTAATGTTTTTGGTACCGAAAGACTTTCAAACTTCGTATACTTATCTATTTTGTGTTATAGAACAGAAAAATATTTTTGTATTCGAATTTATTTCATGTAAAAAATTGTCTTATTTCGATAATTTCAACCAATCACTGACAAGTATTCAGTTGTTTATATTTACTCCTTTGGCTGATTAAAAAAAGATCCTGTGTGTATATATGTGTGTTTGTGTCCGTGTGTGTGTGTGTACCGTTTTTATTGGTCCCAGAGTTTATTGTGGAAT
>NW_026335634.1:0-205 GCF_001194135.2 Octopus bimaculoides | reverse complement strand
ATATTTTATAATTTTGATTTGTGCTTTAAATTTTACGTTTTGGGAATTTTGCATTTCATATCACTTTTTTTTTTTTCCTCTCACTATAAAAGTTGGTGATAAATTATATGAAATATACAAAAATGGTGTAAAATAATAACAATAGCAATAACAACGACAACAACAATAATAATAATAATAACAATAATAATAATAATAATAATAA
>NW_026335633.1:0-558 GCF_001194135.2 Octopus bimaculoides | reverse complement strand
TATTATTATTATTATTATTATCTGCATCAAGGATAGATGTCCTACCAGGACTAAGGAAAGGAATTTTTTGGTCATATCCAGCTTTCGACAAAGCCACATTATAGTAGTTTGAATTGGAATTAAATATATCAATGTTAGAAGACAATCTAGTAATTCTCTCATAAATACTTTTAACTATAGAATTTAATACATTTGGTGGATGATTGGATAATCTACTTACATATCTAGTAACTTCATTCTCTTTTCTATATGGGTGGTATAATCTAGATTCTATGTTAAGCGTGGTATCTAAAAAATTTGCAATCTTAGTACCATATTCGTAAGTAATATTTAAGTTAAAACTTCTAAAAAATTTTCTAATTTTCTTTCTTATTCTCTCAATGAATGATTTATTATTACTAGGGATGATGAATAAAGTATCATCCCTAGTAATTTTTATGTATTCTTCTTCTCACTTGGATTTGAAATGTTGCCACAATTATAATACGTCTATTCTACTGTAAATTTTTGCATTTTCGTGCAGCTGAAGATTGGTCTACATATTGCATTTAATGTAAT
>NW_026335632.1:0-273 GCF_001194135.2 Octopus bimaculoides | reverse complement strand
ACACACACACACACACACACACGTATATATCTTTAATTTTCTGTTTGTCTCAGTCATTAGACTGCGGCCATGCTGGAGCACCACCTTGAACAATTTTTAATCAAACAAATTGACCCCAGCATTTACATATTTTTTTTCAACCCTGTTATTTATTCAATCAGTGTCTTTTGTCAAACCACTAGGTTACAGGGAAACCGTTGACAGTGACTTTGAAGTTTCAGCTTGCTCGCTTTTTGCAGACTTACTGAGGATGGCAAACAAATGGAAACTTCA
>NW_026335631.1:0-415 GCF_001194135.2 Octopus bimaculoides | reverse complement strand
ACATTCACACAAACATAAGCACACACATACACAAGCAACTGCACACACACTCACACATACAGAGAAACAGAGACAGACAGACACACACACACACACACACACACACACATAGACACACACACAGAGAGGGTTTTGTCTATTTATGCATGTGTTTAAATAGATAAATTAGATTTTTGTTAAATATACGATTACGTGTGGCTATGTGCGTACGTGACGGTGTATAAGTGTATGCGTGTAGGTGTGAGATTGTGGGCCGGTGCGCGCATACGTATATACTCGCTTGTTTACTGATGTATATGCACGTTTGTGTGTTTGCGTACATGTGTTTGTTTACTAATGGATGCTCATGAGTATATAGTACTACAGTGTGTATGTATGTATGTATGTATGTATGTATGTATATATATATACATAC
>NW_026335630.1:0-243 GCF_001194135.2 Octopus bimaculoides | reverse complement strand
TCTCTCTCTCTCTCTCTCTCTCTCTCTCTCTCTCTCTCCAGGTTTGATTTCATTCCGAACTCGCACACTTCGTTAATTTCCGTAAATAAATTTTTTATTTTTTTTATTTTGGCACGCCGTGTTCACCTCTATGTATTCGTAGTGAGTCACACACGCACATGTGTGTTTATGTATGTGTGTGAGTGAAGGGGTATGTTGTGGTGTCTACGTACATACATAAATACATATGCATACATCTTTTCT
>NW_026335629.1:0-258 GCF_001194135.2 Octopus bimaculoides | reverse complement strand
CCAATAGCATGGGTGCCTTTTACACGGCACCAGTATCTGCCACGACTGCAATTTTGCTTCGCTTGATGGGTTTTCTTCTCAAGCAGAACTTAATGCCAAAAGTCTCGGTCATTGCCTCTTATACCTAACTTTTCTCTTAAGATGCTTACACACATATGCATATATTTATGGCTACTTACCTACCTCTCTCTCTCTCTCTCTCTCTCTCTATATATATATATATATACATATTATTTTGTTTAAAAGAGTTCCAACACT
>NW_026335628.1:0-277 GCF_001194135.2 Octopus bimaculoides | reverse complement strand
TGTGTGTGTGTGTGTGTGTGTGTGTGTAAATGTATGTATGCATGCATGTATATATGTACGCATATATATATATATGTATGTACACAGGAAGATAGATAGATATATACATACATACATGCATACATACATACATACATATACTTAGTTGCACAGGCACATATACGTATATGAACACACACACACACATATACATACACCCACACACACTTAGACATTTGTATGTACATACATATTGATATGCGTGTATGTATGTATGTATGTATGTATGTATGTATGT
>NW_026335627.1:0-225 GCF_001194135.2 Octopus bimaculoides | reverse complement strand
ATATATATATATATATATATACACACATATATGTATGTATGTATATATGTGTGTGTATGTATGTATGTCATTATTCAGTTTTATTTCAAAATTTCTCACCAATAGAGAAAGAACCGGTTTCTAGCCAAGATCGAAGGCTCCATCATTGGAATTTCAAGAGTAACAACAAGATATTTGTGTTTGTATGTATGTATGTATGTATGTATGTATGTATGTACGTATGTA
>NW_026335626.1:0-218 GCF_001194135.2 Octopus bimaculoides | reverse complement strand
ATATGGCTCTCTTAAATAGTTTCTTATTAATTCTTTTCTGTTTCCCTTTCTTCTTTTCCTTCACTTCTCCTTTTTCTTCTTCTTCCTCTTCTCCTTCTTCCTCTCCTTCTACCTCTCCTTCTACCTCTTCTTCTTCCTCTTCTTCTTCATCCTCTTCCTCGTCTTCTAATTATTATTATTATTATTATTATTTCTGGAAGTAAATGCTCTTATTGATT
>NW_026335625.1:0-513 GCF_001194135.2 Octopus bimaculoides | reverse complement strand
GTGTTTAGGTATGAGTAGAATTTAGGTTAGTTGAAATATATTTGTCACATGTTTCAACTACTAAAAGGCAAATGCAATGCAGTTAAATATCTCTTATGACAATAAGGTGTGAAAACACCTAGTTCGTTCAGTGTCGCCATCTCTTTGGTATATCAGACATCAATGTTTCGAGTTTTTTTACTGTTGTTAATGAGATGTACCTAAGAGAGGCAGCTCGAAACATCTTTTCACCATAAGGAGATTTTCTTTTGTGTGTATACACATGAGTGAGTGGACAAACAAAGGAAAGAAGGGTGCACAACATATTTATTGGGGATTACATATATATGGATGAAAAGAGTCTGATTCAATCAGACTGTTTTGATCTACATACACACATATATGTAAATACATAAGAATCAGTGGTTTGAGCATCGCGCTCACAATCATGAGTTAGTGAGTTCAATTCCAGGACTGGGCTGTATGTTGTGTTCTTGAGCAAGACACTTTATTTCACGTTTCTCCAGTTCACTC
>NW_026335624.1:1303-1836 GCF_001194135.2 Octopus bimaculoides | reverse complement strand
TGTGTGTGTGTGTGTGTGTGTGTGTGTGTGTGTGTGTGTGTATCAGCTTCCTTAAAGACAGAAAACAGCTTTTTATATTTTGTTCGTGTTTTGTGGTTATTTGTATTAGTTTTCCTTGCTTCTGGAAGTAGATAGTTTTGTAGTCCTATGGTGGTTATTTTGTAATAGTTTTCTAGTTGTATAGAGCATCTACCACCTTCGATACGTTATATATACAACCGTTCTATGTCAGATCTTTGGTGGTGCATCTTAAAATCCTCTTATCATTTTCCTTGTTTTTCTGTCTACCTTCTTCTTCTTCTTCTTCTTCTTCTTCTTCTTCTTCTTCTTCTTCTTCTTCTTCTTCTTCTTCTTCTTCTTCTTCTTCTTCTTCTTCTTCGTCTTCTTCTTCTTCTTCTTCTAACGCTTTGCTGTTTACCTCGATCGGGCGATCTACTAGCACAAATCAGTCAATGACTGAATTATACATAAGGCTATAGCATTTCAAGTTCGTCCAGAGTTGACTCTCTTAGATGTATCTCATGCATGAAAGC
>NW_026335624.1:0-883 GCF_001194135.2 Octopus bimaculoides | reverse complement strand
ATATATATATATATATATATATATATATATATATAAATACTACATACTATATATGTGGGAAATTCTGGGGTGTGTTAGCTAATTCCTCCTACATTGTTTTATCGATTTTGATGAAACTGGACACGTGAGTGTCTGGGAACCTTGTGGCATACTCAGATTATTGAAAAGATCGATAATAGGGCCCCTGGAAGGGATCCTTATATATATCTAATATATTTCATTTTACCAGCCAAGGAAAATAACCCATTCCTTTTTCTAAATCATTTGGTATAAATCCAATTATTTCTTAGTATTTGAACTGTTAGAGTTATTTTCGCAATTTATCCAGAACAACACTTAAACAAGTAAATAGTATTTTCCTAAGCAATAGATCCACTTATTTTTGTTAGTGATTTATTCACGAATATACCAACTCTAGCGCCGCTGAGGGTAATATTCTCTTTGAATGCACAAAAGCCTCTTTCAGAGTTATTTACTTTGAATTTTTATTATCTCATATCTGATTAGCCTGTTATTACGTAACATGCTTCACGAGTTTAGCATACATACCTTATTAGTATTTCCTCCTAAGTTCTATATAATCTGGGAACGCATTAAAGCCCTTTCCAGGGCTACTTTATTTGAATTTTTTCTATCGGGTAACTTAATTTCATGTTATTACATAACTGAATACATAATGTGGGTATTCATAACTTATTGAGCATTCCTTAAAACAAGATCCTGTGTAAGACAGTTCGGTATTCTCTGTGAATGCACAAAAACCGTTTTAAGGGTTACATACTTTTTATTGTTGTTATTGGATTAGCGAAACAATTATGAGAACTGAACCAAGGGGTAAGCCCCGCTTTCTCGGATATTACCGGGAACGTCAGCAAGTGTGTGT
>NW_026335623.1:0-210 GCF_001194135.2 Octopus bimaculoides | reverse complement strand
ATCATCATCATCGTCATCATCATCATCGTCGTCGTCGTCGTCATAATCATTTTCCCCCTACCACCACCACCATTATCACCACAACCACCATCGTCATTACTGCTATCGTAATCATCATCATCATCATCATCATCATCATCATCATCGTCATCATTACCAGTACCATGACCATAACCTTACTTCTCGTACGTCACCGCATCATCATCATCA
>NW_026335622.1:0-320 GCF_001194135.2 Octopus bimaculoides | reverse complement strand
TATTATTGTTATTATTATTATTATTATTATTATTATTATTATTGTTATTGAACCTCTGAATGCCCTTTCCCTTCTATTCAACGCATACCCACCTTTTTCTCATCGTTGTTCTTTTTCTTCCTATTCTCTTTCGTTTTCTTGATAAATGATGACGATCAGGATGATACGATGAAGATGGTGGGGGATGACGAAAATTGGGATTAATTAACGCTGAATGTCATCATTAACATGCTCATTATGACGCTTACGGTGACGTTGATGATGTGGCAGAATAGGAAAAGGAAGATGATGGACAATGTTATGCAAGTGTGAATGGTAAT
>NW_026335621.1:0-325 GCF_001194135.2 Octopus bimaculoides | reverse complement strand
ATACTGTTGAAATATCGTTCAACTAATAAAATATCTTACAATCGAATCGCATTCTTCGTCTTGACCATTATTATCATTATTATTATTATTATTATTATTATTATTATTATTATTATTATTATTATGGCCTAGTGGCTAGGGTGTTGCACTCAGGATCTTGCGATCGTGATTTCAATTCCTAGACTGGATGGTGCATTGTGTTCTTGAGCAAGGCACTTCATTTCACATTGCTCTGTGAATACTTGTATCAATAATCAACATAGCAATATATATAGAGCTAATAAGCCCCTTAATTGCAATTGTAGAATTAAAGCCCACTGTCCGG
>NW_026335620.1:0-245 GCF_001194135.2 Octopus bimaculoides | reverse complement strand
ATATATATACATATATATATAAAATATGTAGGTGTGTTTCTTTATATAACCGACACAGACACATACGCAGAAATCTTCATATGTATATGAGTATAAAGTTTCGGTTACATACATACATACATACATACATATACATATATAAGTATGTATGTATTTATTCATATATCTTTGTATGTATGTAGATATATTTTATGCATACAAATACATAAATTCTCATATACATATATACATAAACATATATTTGT
>NW_026335619.1:0-687 GCF_001194135.2 Octopus bimaculoides | reverse complement strand
GGCATACCCAGCCCTCCATTTAGCGGCTGTTGACAGCAAATGGATCACCTAACCATCGGAACGCTTCTCTTCCACAACAAGCGGAAGAGTATGCGTTCCAGTTTGGTGATGGTAGGGTCGGGACAAGGCACGACAGTCAGACGGTATTCGATGACGGATGCGATGTACGCGTTCGCCACCTCCTACCGACCTTTTAGGGATAGCTTTCTCCCGACCCCTTGCCGAGTGAGAATGACCACCCTAGTCGTTATTTCGCCCCAGTTCTTCTCCATTTGGAGGTCCGGACTGAACCAGACTCCAACCAATTTAACCCGCCCGTCGGTCCAGCGTCCTACAGTGGAGACGCTGTTAGACGGCATGGACTTGCTTCTCCAGGTGCCAAGCCGCAAGCCCACTGACTTATCCCGGTTAATCTTTGCTCCCGTTACCGCTTCGTATTCTTTTAGTCTCTCGCCGACCAGCTCGATGTGCTTTTGGCTCGACTCTATGACGGTGACGTCGTCCGCGTATGCAGACACGCTCGTCCCACATCCCAGCTCTCGTGGGATGCCCCTCAGCGTCGCCAGCTTCCGCAATAGAGGCTCAAGAGTCAATACATACAGAAGGACCGAGAGGGGGCATCTTTGACGAACCGAATGCATGATGCCGAAAGGTCTGGATAGATGACCGTTTACGCGAACTACCGAG
>NW_026335618.1:0-205 GCF_001194135.2 Octopus bimaculoides | reverse complement strand
GCATTTTAGTCATCATAGTATTTTAGTCATCATAGCATTTAATCATCATAGCATTTTAGCCATCATGCCATTTTAGTCATCATACCATTTTAGTCATCATAGCATTTTAGTCATAATACCATTTTAGTCATCATACCATTTTAGTCATCTTAGCATTAGTCATCATAGCATTTTAGTCATCATAGCATTTTAGTCATCATAGCAT
>NW_026335617.1:0-279 GCF_001194135.2 Octopus bimaculoides | reverse complement strand
TATGTATGTATGTATGTATGTATGTACGTATGTATGTGTGTGTATGTATGCATCAATAAGTATAGTATGTATATATGCATACATATGCATAGAGAGAGAGAGAGAGAGAGAGAAAAGGAAAGAGAGAGAGAGAGAGACAGCCTGACTTTAAAATGTTTGTTTATGGATATCTGCGTTTTTGCGTCTTTACGCACATGAATGTGCATGCAGATATGTCAATGTGTAGCTTATTATGTATGTATATATATATATATGTATATATATATATATATGTATATA
>NW_026335616.1:0-690 GCF_001194135.2 Octopus bimaculoides | reverse complement strand
GAGAGGGATAGATAGATAGATAGATAGAATAGAGAGATGAATATACATAGAGAGAGGGAAAATAGAAAGGTATATATAGAGAAGTAGGAAGAAATAGATAAGGGTATATGTCAGAGGTTCTAAAACTTTTTGACCCACCGCCCCCTCATGACCACATAATACCACCCGCGGGGTAGAAATAAATAGTTTATATTTTACTAATTTATATATACTATGAATCATTTGATATTTAAGATATTATATAATTTGTATACAATACTATGTTATAATAGATTCATAGTGTCCCCCAATTCACTGCCTTCCTCTCAATACCTACTTTTTCTTTATCGGCCCCTTAGGTACCAGCGCCTACCTGGACCGTCCCAATGTCCACCGGGGTGGGGGAAGGGGCAGTGGCCCCCACCTTGAGAACCTATGATATATGTATTTATAAAAGAGAGAAATAATGTATGTACGTATGTATGTATGTGTAGATAGATAGATAGATAGTTAGAGATGTAGAGAGAGAGAGAGAAAGAAAGACAAAGAGATAGAAAGATATACAGAGAAGTAGAAATAAAAAGAGATAACGATAGATAGAGAGAGAGAAAGAGAGAAGAATAAAGTATAGAGGTAGATAGATAAAGAGGGTGAGAGAGAAAGAGAGAAATAAAGTTTAGAGGTAGATAGATAAAGAGGGTGAGAGAGAAA
>NW_026335615.1:957-1283 GCF_001194135.2 Octopus bimaculoides | reverse complement strand
CCCCTCTATGTTTAGCCCCTTGTGGGCAATAAAGAAATAAGAAATACATATATACATGTCTGTAGGTATGCATACATGAATGTATTTCTGTAAGCATGTGTGTATACGTATGTGAATGTATGTACACATGTTTTAATATATGCCCCTATGTATATATGTATGCACGCATGTATGACTGTATGTATGCATGCATGTCTGTTTGTATGTATAAGTGTTTGAAAGTACGTACACATGTATTAATGTATATTGCTACATGTGTATGTATGGTTGTATATATGTATGTATGCTTGTATGAATGTAAGTATGTATGCATATATGTCTGTTTG
>NW_026335615.1:0-947 GCF_001194135.2 Octopus bimaculoides | reverse complement strand
TATGTGTATGAACATGTGTATGCATGTATTAATGTATATTGCTATATCTGTATGTACATATGTATGTATGTATGTATGTATATATGAATGTAACTATGTATGCATGTGTGTCTGTTTGTATATATGTATGAACATATGTATGCATGTGTTAATGTGCATCACTACATGTGTATGTATATATGCATATATGTATGAAGGTAAGTATGTATGTATGTAAGTATATATATATGTACATGTACAAATGCATGTGTGAATGTGTGAATGTATATCTCTGTATGTGCATGTATTCATGTATGAATGTACAAATGTTATTATTTGTGGAAGCATGTATTTATGCATGAATGTAAGTATGTATGTATACATGTATGTGTGACTATCCCATGAATATTTAACTGTTTATACGTATGCATGTATACAGATAAGCATGCATGCATGTAAGTACATATGCATGTAATTACATCAGTCTGTATGTATGTAAGTATATGTGAATGTAAATATGTATACTAATACATATGTATGCGTGTATCTATGAATAAATATACAGATGTCTATATCAAGCTTCTTAGTGTAGATTCTAATCAGACAAGAACCAACTGCATATTCTATTTTAATTCTATGTTATAGCTAAATTATTTTCTCCCTGATACTTTCAAAATGGTAAAACTCAAATTTTCCATATACCAACTTCTGTTAATCAATAGAACTTTCCTGATCATAAAAGCTCAGACAATTAATTTTATTTATCACCTTCGTTTATGGGATAAAGAAATATTTCGATCTATGTATATTATATGAGCGTGGGTGCATGTATATGTGTATGTATGTGTGTGTGTGTGTGTATCTAAACACACAAACATATGCACACACACAAACACACACACACACACACACATATATAGGCAGATAGATAGATAGATAGATAGATACATAGATAGATAGATAGATAG
>NW_026335614.1:0-527 GCF_001194135.2 Octopus bimaculoides | reverse complement strand
GCATGGAAAGCGGACGTTAAACGATGATGATGATGATGATATATATAGACGACGAGCTTCTTCCAGTTTCCATCTACCAAATCCATTCAATACATTTTTAGTAGAGGGTAGGGTTTTACAAGGAAAAACTTATTTTTTCGATAGTGACATTGAAGTTTTCACTTGTTCACCATCAACAGTCTGACAATAGCATGCAAGTCAAAATTTCAAAGTCATTGTTCTTCCTCCTCCTCCTCCTCCTCCTCCTTTAATGTCCATTTTCCATGCTGGCATGGGTTGGACA
The DNA here is from genome assembly GCF_001194135.2 of Octopus bimaculoides. Taxonomy (NCBI): domain Eukaryota; kingdom Metazoa; phylum Mollusca; class Cephalopoda; order Octopoda; family Octopodidae; genus Octopus; species Octopus bimaculoides. The sequence continues at coordinate 244 of NW_026335614.1, read as the reverse complement.
GTTTGACCACTGCTGGTAAGCAGGAGAACTGAACCAGGTTCCAGTCTAATTTGGCCCCGTTTCTAAAGCTGGATACTTTTACTGTGACACCAGCATCGGTGATTTTACATGGTGCTGGCACAAGTGCTATTATGTGGTGCCGTCATGAATGCTTTTAACCCTTTGAATACCAACCCAACCGAAACCGCCTCTGATTCTGTAATACAAATGTCTTGTTTTCAAAAGTTCTGAATTAAAATCTTCC
>NW_026335613.1:0-241 GCF_001194135.2 Octopus bimaculoides | reverse complement strand
TACTGGTATGTATACATTTATAAGTGTACGTATATGTGTATATATGAATAGCTATATTTTATTGTATATGCATGTAAGCGCTGATATACAACGGCATATGTTAATGTGTATTTATCTGATGCCATCGATATATCGTTATACATATGTGTGTGCTTGAACATGTATACATGAATGTACACGTATATATGTATATGTGTGTATATGTATGTGTATGTGAATATATATATATGTGTGTGTGTGT
>NW_026335612.1:0-610 GCF_001194135.2 Octopus bimaculoides | reverse complement strand
TATGTATGTATGTATGTATGTGTGTGTATATGTTTGTGTGTCTGTCTTTGACCCCATAACATCACTTGACAACCGATGCTGGTGTGTTTACGTCCCCGTAACTTAGCAGTTCAGCAAAAGAGACCGATAGAATAAGTACTAGGCTTCCAAAGAATAAGTCTTGGGGAAGATTTGCTCGACTAAAGGCGGTGCTCCAGCATGGCCACAGTCAAATGACTGAAACAAGTAAAATAATAAATGAGACCCTCCTTGTCATTGTTTGCACATGAAAGTATAAGCCATGTATCTTAGCAGTGATAAAAGCCAGACAGATAAAAATGATAACATTATATATATATTTAATTCATATGTACTGAATTTACTGTAAATTTCAGACGGTTGGGTGTTAACAAAGTTGTTTTTTTTTGTTTTTTTTATGACTGGGAAATACAATTTATATCTCAGACTTGACTGTGAAACCCAATGTAAACAATGTCGGTCATCTCTTTAAACTAACCTGGGAAATTCCAAAATTCCAGTACTTCAAAGAACTGTCTGGTATTTTATTAATTACAAATGTTTATTTACTCTTTTTTTTTACTCTTTTACTTGTTTCAGTCATTTGACTGCG
>NW_026335611.1:725-950 GCF_001194135.2 Octopus bimaculoides | reverse complement strand
ATGCATATATAATACGTAAATATATGTATATACATATACATATGTATATATATGTATATACATATATATGTATGTATATGTATATACATATATATGTATGTATATGTATATACATATATGTGTGTATGTGTGTGTATATACGTATGTATGTACATATGTATGAGTATGTATATATGTATATATATATATACATATATATATGTATATATATGTGTATATACATAT
>NW_026335611.1:0-715 GCF_001194135.2 Octopus bimaculoides | reverse complement strand
ATATATGTATATATATATATACATATATATATGTATATATATGTGTATATACATATATATACATATACATATATGTATATATACATATATATACATATACATATATGTATATATACATATATATACATATACATATATGTATATATACATATATGTATATATATGTGTATATACATATACATATATGTATATATATGTGTATATACATACATATGTATGTATATACATACATATATGTATATACATATATATATATATGTATATACATATATATATATATACATATATGTGTGCATATATATATATGTGTATATACATATATATATATATATACATATATGTGTGCATATACATATATATATATATATACATATATGTGTGCATATATATATATATGTATATACATATATATATATATGTATATACATATATATACATACATATATACATACGTATATATGTATGTATATACATACATATGTATGTATGTATGTGCGTGTGTGTTCGTGCGTTCGTGTTTACCTATCCATTTAATTCGATTTATACTTGTCTGATAGCCGCGAGAAATTCATAAAATTCCCTCATTATTCATCGATCATTATTCATCGATCATTAGTCGTTGATCATATTCATTGAATTTTACTTCTCTCCGGGTTGACATGTACTCTTTAAAATTGTTAGATATATATAAGTCTTTCTACCGTGCACACACACA
>NW_026335610.1:0-712 GCF_001194135.2 Octopus bimaculoides | reverse complement strand
GAAGTGGCTTTATGATGCAAGGCAGGAGATGGGTGTAGGGATGACAAAGGGTGTGGAATTAAGATGGGATGGGCTGGGCTGGGATAGGATGGGGCAGGAAAACAGGGAAGTTAGATGGAAGGAAGGGATCGCAGGGACAGGAGATGTGAGGTAAAATATAAGAGCTTTAGTTTTTGTGAAAGGGAAGAAGTTTGGCAAGCCTGGGGAGGCTAGGAGAAATGGCAAAAGCTTCCTGATTTTGAACACGATCACCAGTGAATGCTTATTGATCTCTTGTTATAGCTTGCACTTACTAGGAATAAAAATGGCGGTGGATATAATTTCCTGTGCAGAGAAACATTTTCAAAATCCATTATAGAAAACTTAGTTTCAGCTTTGGAAATCAAAGAAAAAAAAAAAAAAGAGTTATGTGTATTTATGCATGTATATAAATATGTATCTATGTATGTGTGTATTTATTTATGTGTGTATGTTTGTACATATTATTTATGAATATGTGTATGAATTCATATGTACATGAGTTTGTGTGTCATTAAATATATATATATATATGTATATACATATATGTGTGTGTGTGTGTGTGTGTGTTATACATAAAATATAATAGATATTATAAATATAATATCTATTATATATTATACATACTTTTCATATAACATATGTATATATACATATACATATATATATATACATATATACACACATATATATA
>NW_026335609.1:0-467 GCF_001194135.2 Octopus bimaculoides | reverse complement strand
ACACACACACACACACACAAACACACACACACACACACACACACACACTGATTTTACTTATTTGAAAGATTTAAAACTATTCTTTTCTATGATAGGCAGAAGGCCTGAAATTTTAGCAGAGGGAGCTAGTCGATTACATCATCCCAGTGCATAACTGGCGCATATTTTATCCACCACGATGGAATGAAAGGTAAAGTCGACCTCGGCGAAACTTGAATTCGGATCTTTAAAACGGATAAATGCCCCTAAGCAATTTGCCTGGCGTGCTAACGATTCTGACAGCTCGCTGTCATGAGAATTTTTTTAAATGTTAGTACATGTCTGCTCTGGAAGGATATCGAGGCGGATGCATGTTTGTCGTATAATGTAAACAAAATCCTCATTAAACCTAAGGTATCATTCTAATGCCCTTATGGTTTAACGTACGCACAATTGTATTTGGAAAATATGATTGATAATGGTTTCAA
>NW_026335608.1:0-253 GCF_001194135.2 Octopus bimaculoides | reverse complement strand
TGCTGGTGGTGGTGGTGGTTTTGGTGGTGGTGGTATTGGCCGTGGTGGAAGTGGTGATAAAGCCGTTGTTGGTGGTGGTAGTGTTGGTGGTGGTGGTGATAGTAGTGGTGGTAGCGGTAGTGACAGGCTGTATTGGGGACGGTAGTACACATGTTAGCGGTGGTGATTTTGGTAGTAGACGTAGTAGCGTCGACTATGGAATGGCGCCTGCAAGTATGGTAGCAAGAGCAGACGGGAACGGTGTAGTCGATGG
>NW_026335607.1:0-907 GCF_001194135.2 Octopus bimaculoides | reverse complement strand
TATTATTGATCTAATGGATCTCCCTGGTTTTTCTATAACATTTATCCTCAGCTTGGTACTTTTGATGATTTTTCGAAATCTGCGGGCTAGTTCTCCGTGTGGCGTGGCGTCCACAAACATTACTCCTTGGAACTTGTCGGTATTGTACCACGTGGTCTTTCTGTTTGTTTTGTCACTAATCCTTTGTAGTCTATTCCACTGTCTGTTACGGTATCTAGGTTGTGTTCCATCTGTATCTTTGACAACAACCTCCTCAAATTTCTTGTTAGTTCCTCTGTATACCCGGATTCTATCTTTCTGGCTGTATCCCGAAAATTGCATGCGATGCATGAAGTCTTGAATATGTCTTTGCCCCTCCCATGGACTGCACAGGGGGGATATGTTTTTCATTATTCTAACTAAATCGGCTATTAATATATTGATTTTCACACTGTGTGATAGAGCCGAATTCTTATGGATAACATAGTTTGAAGATATACGTTTCATATAATGTGAGTGGAGGATTTGAACTTTGTCATTAATTGTTTCTAGCCAAAGTTCTGTGTCAAGTACTGGGAGTCTCATGTTTAGGTGTCTTGTTGGGTAATCTATTGTTACCTTGATGCTCTGGTGTATTGTATTAGCTATATTCTGGATGTTTTCCATCACAATCTTCTCGTTCTCTTCAGTCTGAATGTTTGATGGTGATTTGACTACGATGTTAATGTCATCCACATATCTCCCGTATAGTTTGATTGTTATTGAGTGTCCTTCGAGAGTTGTTTTCAGCTTTTTGTCCCACCAGGTCATGAATAGGCTTGCCACGTCTCCGGCCACACTGACACCAATAGTCGCTCCTTGGACCTGCATGTATAGTCTTTCATTGAATTTAACTATATGGTTCTGCTGGGTGGTCTTCAGACTTGCA
>NW_026335606.1:0-414 GCF_001194135.2 Octopus bimaculoides | reverse complement strand
GAGTGGTCTGTCTTTTCGATTATTCCTAGGCTTTCAAGCCTTTGAAGTTCCTTATTTACCTGTTCTAGTGTCACGATCGGTACATTATGTTTTGGTTTAAATATAGATGTTGCACTTTGATTTACTACAATTTTTGCTTTCGCGCAGCAGCCCAGTTCATCCGAGAAAACATATGGAAATAAATGTTTATTTTTCGTTTCAATCCCTCAGCCGCATTCGAACCTTCGATTGAACCGACTATATTCCCACACAAAGCACTTATGGGCGTATCCCACAATTTGAATAGTTCCATCCACTCTGTGCCGAATTGGTTAACTGAATTTTTAACACATATACTTTTACCGTTTTCATTTGGTCACGAAATGTCACATTACACACAAATTCACCCACAAAATACAATCTTTTACCCATAAC
>NW_026335605.1:0-243 GCF_001194135.2 Octopus bimaculoides | reverse complement strand
TTCATTCTTTTACTTCTTTCTGTAATTTGACTGCGGCCATGCTGGAGCACTGCCTTTTAGTCGAACAAATCGATCCCAAGACGTCTTTGTAAGTCTAATACTTATTCTATCGTCTCTTTTGCCGAACAGCTAAATTACGGGGAAGTAAACACACTAGCATCGGTTGTCAAGCGATGGTGAGGGTGCAAACACAAACACACATACATATCTGCGTTAACGTCATGGAAGCCCTTTTTTTTTTTT
>NW_026335604.1:0-206 GCF_001194135.2 Octopus bimaculoides | reverse complement strand
GTTGTTGTTGTTGTTGTTGATGTGCACTGTAGCTGTGCTAGTCTCTAATATGAAACAGGTGAATAAGAATCACGTTATAAAATAGTTGTAGCCAACTGACTTGTAGATGTCATTTGCCGTTTTACTATAAATAAATACTGGTGCTAACACGCTATCATAAAGATAGCGTTTTGGCCATCAAACTTGTTTTATTTTTTTTTTTTTTT
>NW_026335603.1:0-200 GCF_001194135.2 Octopus bimaculoides | reverse complement strand
TGTATGTATGTATGTATGTATGTATGTATGTATGTATGTATGTAGGCATCCCGATCCGGCTCTGCTTTAGCTTCTGGTTCATTGAATTACAAGAAACGAAAGAACAAGAGTCAATACATGTTAATATATTAGTGGGTGCGTTTAATAATACTAGATTAATATATATATACATACATACATACATATATATATGTATATAT
>NW_026335602.1:0-271 GCF_001194135.2 Octopus bimaculoides | reverse complement strand
TTAATGATAATCTTTGTTTTGCTGCAGATGTGGGTTGATGCTGCAGGTCAAATGTTCTTCTCGCTCAGCGTGTGTTTTGGAGGAATTATCATGTTTGGGAGTTTCAACAAGTTCAAAAATAATATTTATATGTAAGTAGCACTTAGAATGTTTTCATTCTTTGATACGTAATTATCATTATCATTATCTCTTTATCACAGGTTTTTTGGAGCTCCTGGAGCCTTGCATGCGTAGCTGGTTTACTACCTGCACCCTACGGTACCATGCTATC
>NW_026335601.1:0-504 GCF_001194135.2 Octopus bimaculoides | reverse complement strand
TGGCCGCAGTCAAATGACTGAAACAAGTAAAAGAGTAAAAGAGTAACAAGTACTGTAGTCGACTCAGTCGACTAATATTCTTCAAGGAAATGCTCCAGCATGGTCACAGACTAATTACTGAAACAAGTAAACGATAAAAGATAAAATTTATTTTTAAAAATGGCTTTAAGAAATCTATAAATGAAAATACATCAGTATGATGAATATCTTTGGGAAAGAAGCGTTCTTTCCCAAAGACTTGCGCCATTCTGTGTTTTAAAGATTTTTTTATGTATATAATTAATAATTATGAATTTAAGAAAATCTTTCTTCAAACTATTGTGACTATCAAGAATTCTTTCTCGAGGCTTTTATATATACATATAGGATTATACACATATATATACATATCTATACACGCTGATGCACACACATATTCATACATAGATATCTATGTATGTAAATATCTGCTTGTGTGTGTGAATGTATGTATGTATGTGTACACACACACACACACACACACAC
>NW_026335600.1:0-280 GCF_001194135.2 Octopus bimaculoides | reverse complement strand
ATATATATATATATATACATTACACACTTCTGTGTATATGTAATAGAAAGCAGAGAATTATACACACACATACACATATGTCTGCATACACTTACTCCGATACATACTCATCTATTCATACAGTGTAACAGAAATTTACTTTATACACTAAGTATTTTTAGGTCGTTAAACTTAGCAGAATCACATACAACTAATTCAACGAAACACATTATTGTCTTGTCTTTGTTTGTTGTTTGGCTTGTTTTTGCACTTGTTTTACATAACTCGACGACAGATTTAG
>NW_026335599.1:0-356 GCF_001194135.2 Octopus bimaculoides | reverse complement strand
TACATACATACATACATACATACATATACACGTGTATGTGTGTGTATATGTGCCTTCGTATTTGTCCTCCATCATCGCTTGACAACTAGTGTTGGTTTGTCTACACCGATAGAACAAATAACAAACTTCAAAATAGGTACTGGGATCGCTTTGTATGACTAAACAACTTCAATCAGGTACCCAGCTTGGCTGCACTCTAATAACTGAAACTAGTAAAACATAAAACTACTTTTTTTCATTCAATAAATAAAGTAAAGCTGTCAATGAGGGTAGACGTATTTTGACGAAGTTTCCAATATTTCAATACGGCTGTGAGATAAGAGCTTGTTTCCTAACAACATGGTTCCGGGTTCAAT
>NW_026335598.1:0-256 GCF_001194135.2 Octopus bimaculoides | reverse complement strand
ACCAGGCCTCCAGATAGAGAAGAACTGGACAGAGGTATTGAGCAGGGTGGTTGCGGTAGTCAAGACCTGGTCTTGGCGGTGGCTATCCTTGAAAGGGAGGGCGGAGGTGGCCAATGTGTTTATCGCATCGGTCATTACCGACCGCCTAACCGTCGTGCCATGTCCGGATTCGTGGTTGATCAGGTTGGAGAGATAGCTCTTTCGCTTTTTTGTGGAAGTGCAGGTCGCCACTTGTGAAACGCTGTCTGCTGTCAAA
>NW_026335597.1:0-204 GCF_001194135.2 Octopus bimaculoides | reverse complement strand
GCATGGGGGCCAGTCAGGTGACACTGGCATAGACTACACTCGAATGGTGCTTTTTATGTGCCACCAGCAAGGGAGCTAGTCAGGCAGCACTGGCAACGACCATACTCGCATGGTGCTTTTTACGTATCACCGGCACAGGAGCCAGTCTGGTGGGACTGGCAACAACCACACTCAAATAGTGCTTTTTATGTGCCACCGGCATGG
>NW_026335596.1:0-639 GCF_001194135.2 Octopus bimaculoides | reverse complement strand
TGACGAAAAACTATTCATTGCTATTACAATGAGCCAATAGATTATGGCGCTCGCCACCAATCTGTAAGATTATATATGTATGTATATAATATATACATACATATGTATATGCACATACATAATTACATAATCATATATATGTACATCCATGCATATGGGTGTGTGCCTATATGTACGTATATACGTTTGAACGTATTGTAAATGTGTATATAAAGTGCCGTCCGGATATTAATTCTCATATCTACATATGAATTATTATTTCTAGTATCTTGAATTGTACACTCACACCCATACACACACGCACACACTCACACATACTCACGCACGCATATACACACTCACACACAAACACAAGCACACACACCTACGCACATACGCACACATGATCGCTATATGATATATTTTAGTTTATATTTAGACCGGTTTCACCCGGCTCCATTCAATTTACGGTAACCAGCCATTTGTTAAATGTATTTATAATGATTTCTTACATGAATAATGGACACTCATACGCACATGTACACACTCACACATAGACATACACACACATATATGTGTAGGAAGCAACTTAGCTACATAAAGGTCCATCATATATATATACACACACACACACACACACACACACTCACACACACACTC
>NW_026335594.1:0-383 GCF_001194135.2 Octopus bimaculoides | reverse complement strand
TCTATCTATCTATCTATCTATCTATCTATCTATCTATCTCTGTATGTATGGGCGCATGCATGTATATGTACGTGTGTGTTATGTGTGTCCGTTGAAAAGGTCATGAGGTTTAATATGAGTAAACATATTTTAAGAAAAACTATTTTGAGAACTTTCTCATGAATAATGTGTGTACCCGTGCGCACGCGCACTCACATGGGTGTGCATGTGTAAATATATATATATATATACACACACACACACACACACATATATATGCATATCTCTGAATGACCTGTCCTTGTTTTCTTTGTATCGTCTGCCTGGATGTTTTGTTGTCTCTTTCTTGTATCACCTGTCCAGATGTTTTGCGTTCTTGTCCCATTTTGCATTATATATACATA
>NW_026335593.1:0-483 GCF_001194135.2 Octopus bimaculoides | reverse complement strand
TATATATATACATACACATACATGTATATGTATATATCTGTGTGTGTTTTTATGTCTGTGTCACCTATCATTGCTTGACAACTGGTGTTGGTGTGTTTACATCCCCGTAACTTTGCAGCTTGGCAAAGGGACAGATAAAATAAGTAATTGACTAACCTCCCCCCACAAAATTTCAGACCTGGTTGGATTTACGTGGGTGGCAGGTTACTACCCGTAAGCTCAGGTGTCCACAAGTTTTCAGCAATCTTTCAAGTGCTTAGAAACCGCCTGATAATTCTTGCTGTTCTTAAGAGACAAACTTTCTGTAGGAGCTCTACAGGGCATTTTATTCCAATCTCCTTCAGCCATTTGTCTATACCTTTGTTTACTGTTCACAATGCACCAGTTATTATAGGCATAGTTTTCAAACTCCAAATCCTTCCAGTTGCAAATTTTAAGGGATTGTATTTTTAATATTATCATCATCATCATCATCATCATCAT
>NW_026335592.1:0-302 GCF_001194135.2 Octopus bimaculoides | reverse complement strand
ATATATATACATATATATACATGTGTGTATGCAAATGCATGTATACATACGTATATGCACGAGTATTTGTGTGTGTGTGTATAAATAAATAAATATATATATATATATATATATATATATATATTCATACACGCTTGTGTATGGTTGTTTCTGTGTGAGTATATATATGTATGTACATATATGCATGTATAAATATATATATATATATGTATAATATAATTGCATTTGTGTTTCTGTGTGTTTGTAGCCACACTCATGTACCCGGACAATATATATACATACATACATATATATATATATAT
>NW_026335591.1:0-384 GCF_001194135.2 Octopus bimaculoides | reverse complement strand
TATATATATATATATATATATATATATATATAGGCTCATTGAAAAGTAACTCCCTATTTTAAAATACTAATAAATCATTTAATTGTCTTTTTCTCTCAAATATTTGTCTGTTTTTTTTTTATTTTAGATAAAACTTCATGCTAAAACCTTTCTTCTTATATCCGTTTTATTTGTAAAAAATTACAATTAATAGATAGTTTGTAAGTATTTTGATATAGGGAGTTACTTTTGAATTACAGGATATATATATTCAATCACAGGATATATATATTCAATCACAGGATATACAGTAGTACCTCAGTTTTCGAACAACTCTGATCACGAATAAATTGTGCTTTATATATAGATAGATAGATAGATAGATAGATAGATAGATAGATAGAT
>NW_026335590.1:0-1630 GCF_001194135.2 Octopus bimaculoides | reverse complement strand
GTGTGTATGTGTATATGTGTTTGTTCGTGTGTGTGCGTGAGTGCGTTTGCATATATAGATATAGATATACATGTATGTGAATATATATAAATATGTGTGTGTGAATGTAGGAGTATATTTGTGTCTCTTTATCTTGACATCTTGTGACTGTTGTAAATGATTGTCACTGTCATTCAAGCGGTGTCATTCATTTCCAGTAATCTTAGCCATGGGAAAATATTACCTTGCTTGGAAACATGTGAACGTTGGTGACACAAACGACATCCATTTGTAGAAAATATCTATCTCAATAAGCTCTGTCTGACTCATGCCAAACATGGAGAAGTGAACATTAAAATGACAATGACGACAGCGATGATATATTATATAATATCATAAATATAACATTAATATTTTAGTAATTATGTATTAGAGTTATTACAGAACTGAATACAGAGTAGATGTTGTTCATTTGTGTTACTATAATAGTGAGTGTAACACAGTAACAATGTATGGACTATAAGAGGAAGTACAGCACCTATATTAATGTTTTTTTCTTGATGAACCATAATGGGTTTGTTTAAATTACTTGAAATTACTTTTGCTTTAGTTAATTTTGAAATGTTGAAGTATTTAGTACAATAACTTCACTAATAACTAAGCTGGTGTTTGGTACATAAATTAACATAAAGTTTTGATGGAAAGTCGTTGTCATCCGCCTTCCATGCTGGCATGGGTGGGACATATTTATATAATATAGTCATGTTCATCTATATATCTATATATTTGTATATATAAATATATATAGCACTGTTTATGCTTATATTTATATTAATATATGTGTGTGTGTATTTCAACTATATATTGCACACTCACATGGTCGCACCAGTTTTTTCCTGCTTTAACCTCCTACACTTTGGATTTACTTCTACCTGGAATTTCTGCACTTCTCTTCATCTACACATCAGCATTCCACCTGGATTACTACTGGATATACTCATGGATTTCACTGGATTCTTCCGTTGATGAAAAATCGCTTCAATACACCAGGACGTTTGCACCTTTTTGAACTTTTTGAACTATTTAGAACTTTTTGAGCTATTTAGAACTTTTTGAACTATTTAGAACTTTTTGCTTTTTCTTATTCTCTCTCTGTTTATTTCCTTATGTTTCTTTCTGTTGAAAAGTATAGGCTCAAAATGTAAAAGATTTTCTCACCTTCCTGAGCATTAAACTAATACATCTGTTTGTTGTTTATACACCTGTCTTTGTCTTTTGTTTTTCTGTAAATTTCAACTATATATATATATATATATATATATATATATATATATATATATATATATATATATATATATATATATATATATTCTTTTATTTGTTTCAGTCATTTGACTGTGGCCATACTGCATTACAGCCTTTAGTTGAACAAATTGTCCCCAAGACTTATTCTCTGTAAGCCTAGTACTTATTCCATTAATTTCTTTTTGCCAAACTGCTAAATTATGTGGGACATAAACACACCAACATCAGTTGTCAAGCAATGGTGGGGGGACTAATAGAAGAAATACAAATACACACACACACATATACAACAGGCTTCTTTCAGTTTCCACCTACCAAACCCACTCACAAGGTTTTGGTTGGCCTG
>NW_026335589.1:0-330 GCF_001194135.2 Octopus bimaculoides | reverse complement strand
ATGGTGGTATCTCTTAGATACCCTTAATCATAATTTTGATAGTGATCATTACCTTTGTGGTTTTTATTTCCATGCTGGCCACCTGATAAGATCGGTATTTTAAATGTCGATCTTATCCTTATTTATATAAATTTATATATTTATTTCATCATTATATTCACTGCGGTGGTATTTTGACCATATCGCACGAGAAGCTTTAGGCGGGCAATTTAAACTAGTCGTGTGTATACGTGCATATATATGTATGTATACGTTCGTATATGCAAGTATTTGTATGTTGTATATATATATATATATATATATATATTTGTATTTATGTGCTACCTGAGT
>NW_026335588.1:0-282 GCF_001194135.2 Octopus bimaculoides | reverse complement strand
ATATATACATTTATGGATTTGTGTTGCAAGAATCCTAATGTGAAATCAAGTGTTGAAACAGATATTGTTGTATTTTGGGATGGTCATATGATGGTCATTTTTTTCTTTTTTGCTAAATAGTGCGTGTGTTTATTCAGCAGAAAAAAGAAAGGTATGGTTATCCCAAGATAAAACAAATATATGTGTGTATATGTGAACATATATATATGTGTTTGTGTGTATATATATATACATAGAGCAATAAGAAAATGGAGGGGATTAATAGGTGGTATTCATCAACTT
>NW_026335587.1:0-372 GCF_001194135.2 Octopus bimaculoides | reverse complement strand
CAACAATGGACTATAATAACTGGTGTAATTTAATCATCCATAGTCTGATAATAATATTTTGGAATATAAAATTCCAATGCCTAGATGCTTCTGAAAGAAAAAACAGCCATTGGAAAACTGATTATAGCAGCGACTCCATCAATTCCTAGGGATATCTGAAGAAGCAATTTTATATTCCAAAATAGCATCAGACTATGGATGATTAAATTGTTGTGCCATTCAAAACACTTTATTCTTTATAATTTCTTATATACATATATTACCATCTTCATCATCATCATCATTTAGTATCTGCTGTCCATGCCGTTCACCCCATGCTGGCATGGACAACGGACGTTAAATGATGATGACATATTAACATGTATATAAGAA
>NW_026335586.1:0-728 GCF_001194135.2 Octopus bimaculoides | reverse complement strand
CTGTTTCCGAAGAAGAGCTTTGCTCGAAACGTAAAACAACCACTCTTTCCTTCCCCAAGCGTCTTATTAATACTTTGCATGTACCAAGTCCTCACGTTATTGTTTTCTTCTTGTCTTTTTCAACCGTCCCTAAAAGTGACTAAGGCTCCAGGGCATCACTAGCATTGCTAGAAACAAGAGTTAAAAGACTCTTTGGCTACGAATAAAGCACAATTTTATGTACTGACAAGGGAGACAACATCGCCACTGCGGGCGCAAGTGTGACCGTGTGGTTAAGTAGCCTGCTTCCTAACCACATGGCTCAGAGTTCAGTCCCACTGCGTGATAGCTTGGGTGTCATTTACTATAGATTCGGTACAAAAGTCTGAAACATTCTGGAATACAACTCGTACGTATGAGCCAACGAGGTAGAATTTACATGGTAGCTAAACCTGGTAGAAATAGCAGCCAAATCTCCCTCAAATCACAACCTACTCTCTTATCTATGTATATATGTATGAGCCAATGAGGGAGGCCTCTACATGGTAGCTAGACCTGCTAGAAATAGCAGCCAAATCTCCCTCAAATCACACCCTACTCTCTTATCTATGTATATATGTATGTATGAGCCAATGAGGGAGACTTCTACATGGTAGTCAGAATTGCTAGAAATAGCAACCAAATCCCCCTCAAATTACACACAAGCGTCCTATGTACGTGCATGTGTAGGTCACCAGGGAAGGTTTTTT
>NW_026335585.1:0-363 GCF_001194135.2 Octopus bimaculoides | reverse complement strand
TCCTATGACCGCGAGTCCGCTGCCCTAAACACTGGGCCATTGCATCTCCACTTTGCCGATAGTAAACTGTATCGAACATGAAATAGTTGTTTAGTAGGATGAATTTAATTGCTGCAATTGTGAATCTGTGGTTGATGCGTCTTGGGATCTCTTCTGAGTATTTTTCTAGCCAGAAGGTGATCGCTTCTATACCATACTCGTGTGGGATATTGGTGTACACATTCATCACATCGAATGATACTAACAGGGTTCCTTCATTTATTGCCTTCGGGAGGTGATTAAGCATATTTAAGTCATCCTTGATGAAGCTTTCCACATATTTTAGAAACGGTTTGAGCAAGATGTCGAGGAAGTTGCTCAAAC
>NW_026335584.1:0-457 GCF_001194135.2 Octopus bimaculoides | reverse complement strand
TATATATATATATATATATATATACATATATATATATATATACAAATACACATATATATATATACACATACATATACATATATACACACATACATACACATATATACACACATTTTTCCACGTATACCCATGCATATGTATATACACTTGCACTTGTATATGAACGGATGTACGAATAAGTAAATAGAGCAATAGCAGAAATAAAAATACTAAAACTCAGACCCTAATACCCGATCATAACAAAATTCAGCTATAGGAGAAAATAAACAATGAAATTATCTAAACCAAAAATAAGTATGTTTGTGAACGTGAACACATCTGAACCCATTATATGTTAGTTTATTAATTAGTTTATGCTTTGAAAATAGAATGTAGTTTTTCTGATGTTATATTCATTCCTGAAGATATGTAAAGAAATTTTGATTTATTAAGTCCCTTAATGAATTCTTTATACTGA
>NW_026335583.1:0-828 GCF_001194135.2 Octopus bimaculoides | reverse complement strand
ATAGTCTTCAGAATCACGAGTTCGTCTGGAAGTGTCAGGGTCTCCTCTGGAAATATCAGGGTCTCCTCTGGAAAGGTCAAGGTCTCGTCTGGAAGTGTCAGAATCCCGCATAACATCAGTGTACCGCGTTGTGTCAGGATCCCGCGTTGTGTCAGAATCCCGCGTTGCGTCAGGAGGTATTTGTTGTTCAAATACACATTGTTCAACGTTTGGCATTTCATGTCTAATTGCCGCAACTCTCTGGCTTCGAGGATATCGCCGATAAAATGTTCTATCCCACATTCTGTTTAAGGGGTGAGACCTTATTTCCTCCGCGGACAGAGGTTCTGTTATACCGATATAATCTGAAAAACATGTCCCACTTGACGAATCTGGACTACGTGCATCTACTCCAAATGCTGCCAAATTGTCTTCAGAATCACGAGTTCGTCTGGAAGTGTCAGGGTCTCCTCTGGAAGTGTCAGAGTCTCCTCTGGAAGTGTCAGCGTCTCTTCTGGAAGTGTCGGGGTCTCCTCTGGAAGTATCAGGGTCTCCTCTGGAAGTGTCAGAGTCTCCTCTGGAAGTGTCAGGGTCTCCACTGGAAGTGTCGGGGTCTCCTCTGGAAGTATCAGGGTCTCCTCTGGAAGTGTCAGTGTCTCCACTGGAAGTGTCAGAGTCTCCTCTGGAAGTGTCAGGGTCTCCTCTGGCAGTGTCAGGGTCTCCTCTGGAAATATCAGGGTCTCCTCTGGAAGTGTCAGGGTCTCCTCTGGAAGTGTCAGGATCCTGCGTTGCATCAGTATCCCGCGCTGCGTCAGGATCCCGCGTCGTGTCAGAATCCCACGTTGCGTC
>NW_026335582.1:0-215 GCF_001194135.2 Octopus bimaculoides | reverse complement strand
GAGAGAGGGGGAGGAAGAAGCAGGAGATAGAGAAATGCACTTGAGACTCAGGAAGCTAGTCAGAGAGATAAATTGATAGATAGGTAGATATATAAAGAGAGGGGAAAGAGAGAGAGAGAGAGAGAGAGATAGAGAGAGATAGAGAGAGGGACAGAGAGAAGAGGCATTACGTAAGTTGGTGCGTTTGTAAAATGATGTCTAGAAACGGTGGAGTG
>NW_026335581.1:0-666 GCF_001194135.2 Octopus bimaculoides | reverse complement strand
ACTGGATCCTATAAAGGAGCTGTTGTGGTAGCAGACCACGAAACATGGTCCATGTAAGTACCAGTATAGCCCATAGCTTTATCAACAGAATAGTCATACATGGTCCAAAAAACACAAAAATCTTTAACCAAAACTATACTAAAAATCAGCAGTTTCACTATCATTAGTGTAAATCTTCCAGTATACTGCTACACACTTATTTAGTATGAGTTTCAACTTTTTGGCACAAGGCCAGCAATTTCGGGGGAGTGGCACATCAACTCCAGAGCTCAACTGGCACTTATTTCATCAACCATGAAAGGAACAGGTTAAGTTAACCTTGGCGGAATCTGAACTCAGAACATAAAGACTGATGAAATGCTGCTCAGCATTTTGCCCAGCATGTTCACAATTCTGCCAGCTCGCCACCTTACACATCTATTTAATATTCTTTTCTACTCTAGGCACAAGGCCTGAAATTTTGGGGGAGGGGCCCAGTCGATTAGATTGACCCCAGTATGCAACTGGTACTTAATTTATCGACCCTGAAAGGATGAAAGGCAAAGTCGACCTTTTCAGAATTTGAACTCAGAACATAAAGACAGACAAGATACTGCTAAGCATTTTGCCCAGCATGCTAACATTTCTGCCAACTCACCACCTTTCACATCTATTTAATATTAACAG
>NW_026335580.1:8996-11764 GCF_001194135.2 Octopus bimaculoides | reverse complement strand
TCAACGCTTCTAAAAAAGAACAAACTTTGTTTGTTTACTTTCATCGTATATATATATAATTCACAAAAAACATGTCGTGAAATAAACGAACGAACATATACTAAATACAGAGGCGAACAGAAAACACAGGTCACCAACTCCTTATCAGTTATCGGCCAGAGTGTCAAACGCAATTTCGGCCATTATCGGTAATATTGCTTCCACTCTGGAGGCACTGGCAAGAAAGTTGCTAGTAATGGGACCAAAACATAACAAAACGAGACGGGCTCGGGAGCAGACCGTTTGTGGACGGAGGAGGACATCCAAAATTAGGTAATGTCTGTTATCATGATTGTTGTTTCCAACTGTTGTAACAACGGTTGTAATGACCATTGTCATTGTATTGTCTGTTGTGAAAACTTGTAACGGCTGTCGTATTGTTTGTTGTGTAGCCTGTTATAACGTTTGTTTTTAATTTTTTTTGTTTTACATTCACCTATTGCAATGACTATAGAACATGCACTTATATCTCATATTACTAGAATAGAATGAAATATTGATTTCTGTTGATTAGACAGGAAGATAGTTGTAGTCTTATGAACTTCTCGTTTTCCACCGGTATATATTTCATCAACTTAATGGTAATAATGGTTTCAAATTTTGGCATTAAGCCAGCAATTTTTGGTGTACAAGTAAATAGATTACGTCGATTCCAGTATGCAATTAGTACTTAGTTTATTGTCTTGAAAAGATAAAAGGCAAAGTCGACGTCGGCGGATTTGAACTCAGAATGTAAAGGCGGACGAAATACCGCTAAGCATTTAGTCCGGTATGCTAATGATTCTGCCAACTAACCGCTTTCTGAATAATAATAATAATAATGATGATAATCCTTTCTATTATAGGCACAAGGCCTGAAATTTGGGGGGGGGGGTGCCAGTCGATTAGATCGACCTCAGTACGCAACTGGTGCTTAATTTATTGACCCCGAAAGGATGTAAAAGCAAAGTCGACCTCGGCGGAGTTTCAACTCAGAACGTAGCGGCAGGCAAAATACCACTAAACGTGCTAACGGTTCTGCTAGTTCACCGCTTTCCTAGTAATAATCATAATAATAATGGTTTTAAATTTTGGCACAAGACCAGCGATTTCGGGGAAGGGCATGAGTCGATTACACCGAACCCAGTGCTCAACTGGTTCTCATTTTATCGACCCCGAAGCAATAAAAGAAAAATGCTGCTAAGCATTTTGTCAGGCATGCTAACGATTCTACCAACTTACCACCTTTGTTTTGATTTTGACGGAAAGCCAGCAATTTTGAGGGGATGAAGTTTGTTGATACCAGTAACCCTAGTGCATGGCTGGAACTTCATTTTATCGACACCCAAAACGAGGGAAAGCGCAGTTGACCTTGTTGGGATTTGAACTTAAAATGTAGAGAGTCGGAACTAATAATGCAAAGCATTTTCCCGACACGCTAACGATTCTGCCAAGTCACTATGCTACAAATAATTTGGTGCTACTTTGGCGTATGATCTACAACTTCAAGGGCGATTACTTTAGGTTAGTTTTTAGTTTCTTTACGTTGCAAAACTCGCAGCTGCCAAACTTGTGTGATCTACGTGCTTATTTTAATTATTATATTGTTTATTCTTGGTTTCTTATTATTATTTACTAAGACATAAATGAGACATGGTTTTATTATTATTAAAATAGTAAAAATTTTGAAAACTTCATTTACAGTACTAAGTATGTACAAAAGAATTTATTGCAAAAAATCTTTAGCCATCTTAAGGGCTTTTAGAAATTGAAAAGTAAATTAAAAAGTAACCTAAAGTAATCGTCCTTTAAGTTGTAGATCACACACCAAAGTAGCACCAATAATATTTTCTTTTATAGGCACAAGGCGTGACAATTTTCGGGAAGGGCTAGTCGATTATATCGACTCCAGTATTCAACTAGTATTTATTTCATCAACTCCGAAAGGATGAAAGGCATTTGAACTCAGAACGTTAAGCCAGAAGAGATGCTGCTAAGCATTTTGCCGACTCGCCATCTTAATGCTATAATGAATAATAATAAAAAAAGTAGGATTCCGGAATTAATTTCAGAATACGATAGGACTAATTCATGTACTATAATGAAATTAGTCTTTCTACCATACTACAGCTCACTACACTACCCTCAAAGGGTTAAGCTAAGTTTTTAAAAATATTAATTTTTCTTACAATTTCTTGGTTTTGGACTACATGTTAATCTATGAAAATCTGTATTTGTGCCCTGAATTTAGATGCTTTTTACCAGACTAATGACTGAAACAAGTAAAAGATAAACGATAAAATTTTTCATTTTATTTTATTTATCTAGTTTCAGCTCATGAGCTGTGGCCATGTTGGGGCACTGCCATTTATTTATATATATATATATTAGAAATATAATATTTCTAAATCTCTCAGAGAGATTTAAGCAGTAGTGGAGCGACAAAGTTGTAGTATATTGTCAACTTAATGTGACAATCCCAATAAGGGAATACACTACTGCCGTTTAGCCCTAGGAAGCTGGACCACTTCCTGTCGGCCTTGACACAATTACTGTGTCCTTAAGTTTGTGAAGGGGAGACAAGCTCCCCCACCCAGCCTAGCCAGCATTCAGGGACATGTTTCTGAGTCTTTGCTCGTCATCAGCCTGAAGTAGCTTGCCAGCTGGATAGAGAGGCCTGTTTCTCCTTCACAGACTTATGTAAATCATAGTGAAGTTCATTCACTGATCAGCAAAATTAGAAATATATA
>NW_026335580.1:0-8125 GCF_001194135.2 Octopus bimaculoides | reverse complement strand
CACACACACACACACACACACACACACACACACACACAGGCACACATTCACACATACGTGCATGCATAAATAAACACTGCCGTACACACACACACGCGCATACATATATATACATAAATAGCCACATGCAAATTAAATGCAAGAATAATTGGTAGGCTTAAAAGCATTAATTAGGGACGTCAAGAAATCGATTTAGTTTGCAGGGAAACTATTTTCCACGTACATGTGGGCGTGTCAGTGCGCGCGATTGTGTGTTTGGGTACTTTTTCTCTTTTACTTGTTTCAGTCAATGGGCTGTGGTCATACTGGAGCACCGCCTTGAAACTACGTGGTTACAAAGCAAACTTCTTAATCACACAGAAAACCCCGCGCCTATGTAAAGAAACTGAACAAAGGAGTAAGAAACTTTAGAATGGATTTTCTTCGTCAATGCAGTGCGTGTATCCCAAACAAAAAAATTACATCAATATGGCTCAGTGGCAAGGCGGCGAGCTGGTAGAATCGTCGGCGCGCCGGGTAAAATATTTAGCGGCATTTCGTCCGTCTTTACGTTCTGAGTTCAAAATCCGCCGAGATCGACTTTTTCTTTCATCCTTTCGGGGTCGATGAAATGAGTACCAGTTGAGTACTGAGATCGATGTGATCGACTAGACCTCTCCCCTGAACTTGCTGGCCTTGTGCCAAAATTTGAAATCTATATAGCCCATTGACACCTGTGGGTTACCCATACGAGAAACTAGTGTCCTTTTCATAGGAACGTTTGGTATTCTCAGCTTAGCTAAACACTGAAAATCCCTATAAGCTCCTACCATTTAGCTGGGTCTGCCAGTCTATTGGACACTGGATTAATGGACACTTACTCTCTATCTTCCTCTCCCCCCTCTCTCTCTGTGAAGGTGAAAATGAAGCCCGGTGGGAATCATATCAGACAGGAACGCATACTCTGGCATAGCCTTAAATGTGAAGACTACAAGAAACTAAAGGGTATGACATGTACACAAACATACACGCGCATGTATAGATAAACACGTACTCGACGCCCCCTCCCTCTCCCGGTATTCTATAAATGTATCCCTTATTGAAAACGTCGTATTGTGTGTTCATCAGGCATGTCTTCTTTAACAAATATTGAGCTGAAGTGGAAGGAACAGTTCACAAATAACTGGGGGGAAAGTGGTTAATAAAATGTAAAGAGTACTGGGGTATCAGCATATACAAACACATTGCTATAACATACCAAGATAACACACACACATACACGTACACACATATCTATGTAAGTATCGAGAATTCTTTTACGATCTTTTAGATTGTAAAGAAACTTTTATAAAGAAACATTCATTTTACTGCTACGACTGCTAACAAATAGAAGTGTGTGTCCTGAAAATATATTCTTTTATTCTTGTATTCTTTTGTGTTCCAGCCTAAAGGCTGTAGCCATACTGGATCACCTCCAGTATCATCACCTTTTCAATAGTTATTCCTATGTAGTTGGTTATGGGTGAATAAGAGAGTTTGATACTGCTGCTCTAATTTGAGTTTCTTGCCTTCTGGGAGGGTCAAGGTGCTTCATGAAAACATCTTCTCCCATTCCATGTAGATCTCTCAGGTTTTTTGGCAAGATATTAAATAGCTATGGACCTTTGAATCCCAAGCTTTTGCAGTACATTGTCCTTACTCTAGACGGGATATGGAACATTTGGCCCGCACATTTTGATCCCTTGCCACCTTGAGGTAACCTCTGCTATCTCCATAACCAACTTGATGGCCTTCTGCCAACTGGCCCCTGTGATGCTACACACACACACACACTCACAGATATGCATACACATCCATATTTATTATTTATTAAAATGGTTCATGAGAGTCTGCCAAATGTTTTGCTCCTTTGCTTTTTTTCAGACAAATGATAATTTATAACGGATGGTTGAATATATAATGATTAACTCAAGATGAAGTTCTAGAAAGACATTTTGAGGTAAAATATTTGAAGATAAGAACTTTTGTTTTAAATTTAAAGTGCAAAAGAATTATTAAACATTTTGCTGTTTGTCATGAATCAGTTTGATATAAATAATTATTTTCATTGTATAACACCGTCCGGCATACTTTATTTGATGAGTGGGTTCTGGTTCATGACTAACTCTTCAAATATAAAATTGCATGTGTGCTGGATTCTCCTGTTCATGAATGTATCTTGCTGTTTATTCGATCAACGACGCTACCTACGCTTTGGACTATACTGTAAATAAGAAAATTACTATTTTTAAATCTCACGGCGTGAGATATTCAGCAAAGATTGTAGTAAAGATTGTTTGCCAACATAACATGGCAGTCCTGATTTGGGACGAATGTTGCTGTAATTTAGTCCCAGGAGACATCGTCTCCAGCTGGCTATACGACACGACGTGTCCTTATGTTTTCGAACAAGGGAATCTAGCACCCCCCCCCCCATTCAGCTCAAAACAATATATGTGTATCGTGATTTCCGGGTTATTTACTGTATATATACTATAAATAGCTGAATATGTCATAGATACTCTTCAGAGCCTTTTGCCTATCCTGTTTTCCTGGTATCCATCCCCCCACGCCTTTTTTTTTCTTCAGCCTCTAGATTAACTTTGGACTTATGAAAAGAAAGCTTTATAAAACATATAAAACAAGGGCTAACTAAACGTCCGAATATAAGCA
Source organism: Octopus bimaculoides (assembly GCF_001194135.2). Classification (NCBI taxonomy): domain Eukaryota; kingdom Metazoa; phylum Mollusca; class Cephalopoda; order Octopoda; family Octopodidae; genus Octopus; species Octopus bimaculoides. The sequence goes on along the minus strand of NW_026335580.1, from coordinate 5,434 downwards.
GGGGTGTTTAGGACAAACTTATGAAAATGCTTTGGACAGCCAAAGGGGTAATGTAATCATCAGGTAGAATCAGTTTAAATGCATTATATGGACTGTACTCGTAACTCAAACGACCAGCCACACACACACACGAAGCCGGTCGTTTGAATTACGAGTACCGTCCATCATCTATTGTAGTGTAAAGTTGACCGATAGTTCCTCAGTAACTTAAACGAATCTTCTGGTAGAATCAGTGTGGCACACTGAGTGACTAGAGCGACGCTGCGAATGACATATACCGGCCCATCTGACTGGCTTCGACACAGTTTTCGTTTATATAATTTCACTCATAAGTCCTGGATTGTTTCAGGCCCTTTCCAAAGGTGTTGTGCACAGTGGTAGTGGAACTGGCATCTCGTGATTCCGAAGCGAGCTTTTTAGCCAGTCAATCATGTGTGTGTGTGTGTACGCGCGCACTCGTATATATATATATATATATATATATATATATATCTGTATACCAGACTATCGGCTGAGTGGACTGGTGCTGCATAAAATGAATTGTTTTGCTCATGAACACAGCGCACCGCCAGTTTGGGAATCGAAACCGTAATCTTGCGATCGTGAGTGCAATATCCTTACAATTAGACCACACACACACATTACAGACGTGACCAGAGGAGGGTGGATAGATTCACAAGAATCCCTCCATCCCCGGTAGTGTCATACTAATGAAAATTATTATCTAACATTTATTTTAATTTTGTGGGGTTTTTTTGTTTTTTTTTCTCACATATTTTTGACAGTTAATATTAAATCCATTTTAATAACTGGGGAAACCCCCACCTTAAGTCCTGGCTTCACCCATATATACATATGCAAAGGCATGTTCTTCATCTAAGCTTCTAAGTTCTTGCGATTTTACTTTGCTATGTGTGATATGTCAAGCGATTAATGGACACACCAATCTAATTAAAGAAGCGTCTTCCGGATTTGGGAAATCTGAGGAAATATATAAATATATAGGTGACTCACATTTTGTTATTTACTCGTTCTGTTCTTATTGTATCAGCAGCTTTAAAGGCGATAAGCGGCCAGAATCGTTACTGATCCGGATAAAATGCTTAGCAGCATTTCTTCCAGCCTCTTGTGTTCTGAGTTCAAATGCCGCCAAGATCGACTTTGCCTTTCATAAAATAAGTACCAGTTGAGCACTAAGGGATGGGGTACCGAAATACGACAATTTTAACACGAAATAACTTTAAAAAGATAAAATTTTCTCAATAACACTAAGAGTAAAAGATGTTTTATATGACACACTCTACCAATGTCCCAAGTTTGAAAATGTTTCGTTAAGAAAACAAGTGGCGCCCGTCAAATCAGAAAGATCCTAATCGACTAGCCCCTCATCACAAAATTTCAAGCCTTGTGCCTACAAAAAAAAAAAAAAAAAAAAAAAAAAAAAAGAAAAGTAAAAAGTGTCAGTAACTTTGTTTTCAATTGTTCCAATCAAGATAATTGACGTTTTTAACGAATCCTTGAATCAATTTTTCTGTCCTCAACAAAACACTTTCATTACACAATTCATTTGACATAAGTTGGTCTGGATTCTGTCTATAAGACATACGACCTACCCTTAACCTAATGTCAGACTTCTACTTTTCATATATTGTTTTTAAAAGTAAAAAAGTATCTTTTTGCATACATAGAATATTAAGAAAATCACGTAAACAAATATGAATCAACAAAAGAGAGTGTACACTAGTCGCAAGCAAACTGTGGGACTTTCTGAATGGCATGCGTAACAAAAAATTACCTTGAACCTTTTTCGTAAAGCAGCCCGTGTGATGATGAGCCATGTCTCATGCAGGTCGCTTCTCGAGAAATGTTGTCCATGTCTGCTCTACACCTTAGCTGGATATGCTAGAAATAGCAATTAATACACCAATAGCAGCGTAAATGATGAAATGACACTAATGGGAATTTTGTTTCAACACTACAACTCTTTTTTGTCTACATATGATTATTTCACATTTTTTTATTAGAACTTTTAAATACCATATTGGATTTGATATTATTTAAGTATTAGAGCACAAACAATGTAAGCGGAATGTAATAGAAACCGGGTATATATGTACATCTATCGCTTGGTTTAACATCACTAGCTGGTCCCTTGGAGTTCAATTTGCTGTAAGCATTCAGTTCAAGTCTCCCGTTTTTAATATATTTTCCTCCCATCAGTCTCGGAAGTCCTGAAAAGAAAATGTCACTCATACTGCTCATCCTCCCCTGACTAAACGTTACTGGGGGGGGGGGGAAACAAAGGAAAAGAAAAATGAAAATCGCAGATGGATGCAGCGAATTGGCATGGTCTCACATACTAGCCAACAAAGGTGCTTCTACGTAGAAGTCAAATCTCCAAAAAAGAACACAAAGAATGTATTCCTCGATATGCTTAAAAAGACAGGATGGTCAAAGAATGTCTTTGATCATAAGTCAGCTTGGTCAGAGTTGCTCTGGAGCGAAACAATGCCAGCAACTTCAAACACACTCTTTAATCATCCATATCAAACATACATCTCAAACTTGAAATATCTTTTTGTTTTAAACAGGGGTTCTCAACCATTTTATATCTATAGACCCCTTTGGTTACCATTTTTTTTTTTCGTGTGGAATCCCATAACTATTCGATGTTTAAAAAGCTAGTTTTATAGAATCTTCTTTCAAAATTTCTATTTTGTTTTTCATGCATTAACTTGTATTAAAGGTTGAACTATGTAAAATGTTAGAGAAAGAAACCTAGCTGTTTATTGCAATACATACCAATATATACGTCGAAAGCAAAAATTTTTCAGGGATCCCCAATTTACTATTTTGTCACATGGACCCTCAAAAATTATATTTGAACCCCGATTGAAAACCACTGGGTTAAAACATCTGTTTACTTTGGGCAGAATTAAAGAATCCTAGATTATTCTAAAAGACCATTTCGAATAAGATTTTTCAATTTCGAAAACATATCCCTAACAAGAAGTGCAAAAACCCTGAAAACAAACAGCTGGAAATAGTAACAATAACATTACAGGAACTGTATGTTTGGTTTATACTTTTGTTTCTATCTAACCTATTCGTTGTACAAACCTCTCAGCTTCATACAACGTTGATATTGTATCTACCTTGAGCTAACAAAGAATATATGTTCTCGTTTGATCTCTTGCAAGCGACAACGAAATCTCCAGTTCAAACCATTCAATCTTTACAAAAAAATCAAGGTGGCAATTGAAATTGTAATTCAAATTGCACTATGTCTGCACTGAGAAGAGATAGTCCTGGTCGGAATGCTTTTAATCAAAGCTTTTCTTCAACAGGGCTGACCATGAGCTAAACAATAAAAGTGTCTTTCTCTAAACCAGGGGTTCTCAACGGGGTCCACATGGACCCTTAGGGTTCATATAAGATTTATGAGCGTCCATAGATACAATATAGTAAATTAGGGGTCCACAGTAAATTTTCAGCAGCCATGAAAGAATGGTGTTCCTGACGAGTAAAGTTTATGCTATATAAATAGGTAATATGTCCATAATACACAAAACGTTTTAATTATTTTTATACAATTCCAGATAATATTTAATTATAAAAATTTAACAGGATTTTTAAAACAACGAATGGTTATGAGGGTTCATTCGAGTAAAATCGGAATCGGAGGGGTCGATGGGCAAAAAATTGTTGAGAACCCCTGCTCTAAACTTTGCGTCACATATTTACAAGTAATCATGCTATCGATAATCAAATATTAAGTTATTTCTCCCCACCCGTTCACACACACTGTTGAATATTAAGTGCGATCATATCTTGTGGTAAATGAACTGGTGTGTAACAGAGAATCATGAGAAAAGAAGGCGGTTGTTAGACTGCGTACCCCGAACCAACTACAACTTGGATCTCTCTCTCCCGTGTCCACTTCTCGTAGTATAATGCTGTCCGGCAGCTTGTCACCTGCCGATACGCTGTTTAAGCACAACACTTTCACAAACTATTCATTTATTGTTTCATTCTCGACTGAATGTAGTTTGAATTAGAGTAAGTGGAATTCACGTTGTTCACATTCCTATTGGACACTAGAGCTGTTGTTATGGAGTGTGGTTAAACCTCGCAAGTGGCATTCCAAGCCGTGTGGTTTTTTTTTTTTTTCTTCTTCCCGTTATGTTACTGTCTACCTAATTCTGGATCTAACTACCATTGAAATACAGATGATTTGGTTAGGAAATTGTGTGAAAACGATCTAATTAGACGAGATAGTTTAACTAGCTGTTTAATATAGACCTAATTAAAAAGGTGAGTTGACAAACGTAGTTTTTTTTTGTTTTTTTTAAAATACGTACAGCGTATCAAATACGTACGTACATATCGATATAGACACTCGGAATATCTTTGTATTATATATAAATGTACTGACGATAAATGTTTTTTTTTCCTTTTTCAAGAATACTATACTTTGAAGAGAATAAATAATTCTTACTTTTCAGGTGATAAATACGTAGGGTATCGGAGGGAGGGTGAATGTGCATTACTAAACTTCTAATTTTAGGAAACTGAAGATAAATCAGATAAAATTACACTGTATATAAGAAATATGTGTGTGTATACTTCAACCAATTTCAACCGCTGGACCATGGTCATTCTGGAGCACTGCCTCCAAGAACTTAGTTGATTATACCGAGTACTCTACTTGTTTTTAAGACTGGTACTTAATTTTATTGATCTTTACTTGTCGAATCTTAAGATTAGTCTGTATAAGCGAACAAACGAAATCACGGTAACACATTCGTGCATACGCTCACATAGATACACACGTTAAGTATAGTGAGCTTCTATCCAGTTACCGTTTATGAAATTTCTTTCACGAAGCTTTGGTTGATTCAAGATTATTGTAGAAGACACTTAGTAAAAGGTGTCCGCTCAGGGACTTACCTCGAAGACACGTGGCTGCAAAGTGAACATATTAAAAATCACATCCATTTGTGTAATAATGACAAACAAATTCGTGAAGCGTTCCATATTGTTCTACAGGCGGAGGCATAGCTGTGTCGTTTAGAAACTCGCTTTGTGACGTCGTGGTTTTGGGTTCAGTCCCACTGTGGGCAAGTGCCGTCTACTATAGCCCCGGGTCAACTAATGCTTTGTGAATGAATTTGGTAACTGGAAACTGTGGAAGCCCATCGTCTGTTAGAGTGTGATTGTGTTTGTCCTCACCATCGTTTGAGGATTAGTGTTGGTTAGTTTACGTCCACGTAGCAATTTTGTAAAAGAGACTGATATAAGAGGTACCAGACTTACAAGTACTGGGGTCAATTTCTTCGACTAAACCCATCAAAGGCGGTCCCTAGAATAACCGCAGTCTATAGATTTTTTAGACGACACACATACACACACACACACACACACACACACACAC
>NW_026335579.1:0-396 GCF_001194135.2 Octopus bimaculoides | reverse complement strand
GGATGGATGGATGGGTGGATGGATGTATGGCTCGAAGCATGTGAGGACAGTTTCAACCTCCAAGTTTCTCACCGGATTGGGAAACTGACATACAACCAAGATGAACAATGTTTCTTTGCTCTTTCTTTAATACTTACACATGCATGTTTGTATCTGTATGTATCTGTATCTACATATGCTTTTTCGGTACAGTTTTACGTGTTAACGTGTGTGATTGTCTGCAAGCGTTTGTTGGCATGGTCGTACGCATAAGTCATTGCGTACGCATAAATGTGGGATTAAAATATTTATGCCTTTTGTATCATTGTTATCGATGTATCACATAATGTACATCTGTGTGTCTGTATGTACACTTATATCTATCTATCTATCTATCTATCTATCTATCTATCTATC
>NW_026335578.1:0-260 GCF_001194135.2 Octopus bimaculoides | reverse complement strand
GGGGCCAAATCTGGTGAATAGGGCAGGTGCAGAAGCAAAACCATGTTGTTGTTTTTTTATTTTGGTGATAAACTCATGAATGAGGAGAACTCAGTGACAGGATGCATTGCTGTCATGAAGAATCTAATTCTTTGTGCTCCACAGATCTGGTTCCTTTTGCCAAATGTTCTCCCTCAAAATGCTTCAAAATATCACTGTAGAACTCCTGACTGATGGTCTGGCTCTGGGGATGAATTCTTGATGCACGAGACCATGGATGT
>NW_026335577.1:452-767 GCF_001194135.2 Octopus bimaculoides | reverse complement strand
ATAGATAATTCGATATATGGTGTTCCATTTTGCATGTCTTTTATCTGATTATTATTATACACTCAGCAATTTTTTAAAAAGTTGTTTGTATATATACGTTAGGACCTATATGTTTTTATGTGAATGTCTGTATTGTAGGAATACATATGTATTTGTATGTGTGCGTCTATGTATATGTGTAAGTAAGCGTGTATGTTTATTCTTGTACATATACGTACATCTAGGTATATGTATGCATGTATACACTTATTTGTGTGGATATATATTTACATGCATATTTCCATATATTTATATACGTGATCTTATATGTGTATT
>NW_026335577.1:0-252 GCF_001194135.2 Octopus bimaculoides | reverse complement strand
TACTTCCTATCTCTCTTGTCTGTTATAACTAACTTGTATATGTATACACCGAGAGATTTTTATGCATGTGCATGGTTGCGTGCATATGTGTATTTGTGCGTATATTTATGTCTTACATATATATATATGCCTATACATGTATGTAACTATGTGCATGCATCTGTGCATTTTTATGTATGTATATTACAGATAGTCTACTAAAGGTATATACTGTTGTAAAATATTTATGTAATACAGCGTGAAAATTTTAAT
>NW_026335576.1:0-330 GCF_001194135.2 Octopus bimaculoides | reverse complement strand
ATATATTCTATACACACACACATATGTATGTATGCATGCATGTATGTATGTATAGTGTGTATAAATGTGTGAATGTGTGTGTATATGTGTATATAGATAATATTTTACATGCATAATTAAAAGTTGCCGTTAGCTGATGTTTTCGCTGTGCACCAAAGGTTTTGGAATCTTTACAAAGCACAACGGAAGAAAAGATTTTTGGATGATTTTTTTTTTTCAAGATGGAACCTCCTGGAAAGCGTTGAACGTCTACCAAATACCGTGCGAGACATAATGTCTGTAATTTTTGGACATAACGAAATTATCAATGTTGCTGTTGTTGTTGTTGTT
>NW_026335574.1:0-485 GCF_001194135.2 Octopus bimaculoides | reverse complement strand
AGATGTCTGTGTATGTATATGTTTGTATGTTTTTGTGGTATGTATATATGTGTGTGAGTGTGTATATGTATATGTATGTATATATAAAACAGATAGGATAGATAAGACAGATCTTTATGCATTTATATAGGAATGTATGCATATAGGTACTCAGACATAAGCACTTTAAATTTGTTTCTGATCGATATAAGTCTTATGATGGTATCATTTATTTATATTTTGTATATTTCTTTTATCGTCTCTATTGCTGACATTGATATTTTATTGGCGTGATCTTTTTCTATGTATAATTTTGAGATACTGTGAGAAACCGTTTTTAATATATTCCATAATATATTCCATAATATATTCCATAATATATTCCATAATATATTCCATAATATATTCCATAATATATTGATCTCTCAAACGATTAGCTAAGAAAGCTGTATTGCTGCATGAGACTTGATCAGCATCTTAAAACTTAATACTACTGTATTTCAATG
>NW_026335573.1:0-311 GCF_001194135.2 Octopus bimaculoides | reverse complement strand
TGAACGCAGATGAACGGTAAATTCTTTGGGGCTATGAACACTGTTGGATAGTGAACGCTGTTGGATAGTAATCATTACTTCTTTGTAATTCGTATGCACACTACATAGTGAACACAGCTGGATACTGAACACTACAGGGTTATCAACATTGTTGGATGGCTAAGCATTCTATCCAAAGTGCTTCTGATTCTGTCAGCTTACCATTTCCATGTCTGCAGTCAGATAATTCCTGGGCATTCATGTAAAGAGAATACAAAAGAAAGAGAGAGTTGAGAGAATCCTTGCTCTAACCAACAGTTTACTAAAAGGTA
>NW_026335572.1:0-309 GCF_001194135.2 Octopus bimaculoides | reverse complement strand
ATATACCAATATATATATATATGTATGTATATACATATACGTACAGATACTAACACATAAATAATTTATATGTATGTGTGATTGTGCGCGCGTAAATTTAATAATTACTTATGAATATATATATATATTAACGTATAATTATTAAATTTACGCACACACACACACACACACACACATACACACACACATACACACACCCATATATAAATATATTAATATGTCCTTTTACAAAAGTTATATACATCAATACATACGTAAATTGACACGAAGTCAGATATGCATAAATTTAAATGTGTGTGTGTGTGTGTG
>NW_026335571.1:0-591 GCF_001194135.2 Octopus bimaculoides | reverse complement strand
GTACAGACTGGACCATCAAAGCAAACAAACCAGATATTGTTGTGAAAGACCAAAAGAATAAACTCTGTTTATTGATTGACATGAGAATACCCTGTGACCATAATTTCTTGGCAAAAGAATCTGATAAGCTCAGAAAATATAAAGATCTGCTAATCAAAATCGAAAAGATGGGGCATCTCATGATGGTTATAATACCAGTGATTGTAGGAGCACTTGGAATGATCAAAAAAGGAACTGAAAATTATTTAAGGATGATCCCTGGCTTACCATTCATGCAGGAAGTGCAAAAGATTGTCTTAATTGGTACATCACACCTATTGTGAATTCCCCCCCCCCACCTTATTTTATTTGTTTACTTTTCTATTTCTTATTTTTCCCTTTTCTCTCTGTCTTCCCCCCTTTTTCTCTATCACATGACTCTATAAAGGAACAATCTGATGTGTGTATTTTAATGGCCTACCAATGTACACAATACGTTTCTAGGCCCTAGGTGTCAGGAAGACACTCAGCAAGAAATGGAAACAGAATTGAATGAAGATGCAAATGAAAATGATAATAATAATAAGAAGAAGAATAGGTAAACATAATAAA
>NW_026335570.1:0-341 GCF_001194135.2 Octopus bimaculoides | reverse complement strand
ATGGATTCCTTGAAATTTAACTGTTCTTTCTAGCGTGAAAGGAATCCATATGATGGATGCCTCTTATGTACACTGTGATTTGAGGGATTTTCTTATTTCTTTATTGCCCATTGAAGGAATTTCCATCTTCAGGAAGCTGTTTTGTGTTAATACCTGAAGAACAGCCAGAAGACTACAGTCATGGCTGCATATATATATATACACACACACACACACCATGCTCTCTCACTCTCCCTCTGTTATCTATCTAGTTCTTTCTGTTTTTCTCTTATTCCCTCTCTCTCTCTCTCTGAGCACATCCATATCTATACACATACAGATGCACATACATATAAATGCAT
>NW_026335569.1:1831-2055 GCF_001194135.2 Octopus bimaculoides | reverse complement strand
AGAGGTATGTCATACCAGAAAATTTCACATCTATACAAACACCCCAAAGTTTAATTTAGCCATTTCCACTGTAGCATACACATGAATCACACTTTATGAAGTATTTGCCGTAATTCTTGTATGGATAAGGAATATCCGCACAGTATAATCTCTAAATAATTAACAAGTGATAATGACATTCGTGAAGCGAATACTAAAAGCACCCGCAAAATCTTTTACGCTAG
>NW_026335569.1:0-636 GCF_001194135.2 Octopus bimaculoides | reverse complement strand
TATATATATATATATAATTTAGATAAGAGCTTTGACGCTAAATCCATATGTATTAAAGAAATTAACAAACTAAAATATTGTCAACAGCCACACATATATTCAACGGCTATCGCCCTGATTGAATAACAAAAATATAACCTCCAACAATACAAGAGACCATCATCAATAACCCAAGAACAGCTGAGGAGAAATGGGCCGTTGAGAAAATCAAACCCAACCCTAAAGTATTCTTCTCTTTTGCAAAAAAAAAAAGAAAAAAACCCCGAAGGTCACTGTCCCCACTGTTGGTCTTCTAAGTAATGAAAGTGGCAATCTCCAAGATAGTACCCAAACCATGAGTGAGATACTGCAGAAAGAGTACAGTTCTGCTTTCAACAATCCTGATATGGCCGATCTGGACTGTATCAGTTAATACTCAACACACTATATGGAACATAACATTTGGCACCCCAGATGTCTTAGCGGCAATAAATGAAATTAAATACACTTCAGCAGTAGGCCCTGATAAGTTCCCTACTTGTGTCCTGAAAGCGTGTCGACACCAACTTGCAGCTCCTCTTGATAATTTGTGGAGGAACTCACTGGATGCTGGCTATATTCCTGAAAACTTTCAGTCCCAGTCTGTTGTTCCGGTTT
>NW_026335568.1:583-786 GCF_001194135.2 Octopus bimaculoides | reverse complement strand
ATCATCACCATCATCATCATCATCATCATCGTCATCATCATCATCATCATTTTTATCATGATCATCATCATTATCGTCGTCGTCATCATCATCATCATCATCATCATTTTTATCATTATCATGATCATGATCATGATCATGATGATGATGATGATCATCATCATCATCATCCTCATCCTCATCGTCAATTTCGTCGACATCGT
>NW_026335568.1:125-535 GCF_001194135.2 Octopus bimaculoides | reverse complement strand
CATTATCAGTATTGCCAATATCATCATCGTTGCCAAAATTATAATCAACTTGATCATCATCATCATCATCATCCTCATCATCATCAACATTGTTCGCAACAAGATTATCAAACCTTATTATCTTCATCATCATCTTCTTCATCAGCATCATCATCGTCTACATCACCATGATCGTCGTCATCGTCATCATCATCAACAGCACCATCGTCGTCATCATTATCATCACCACCATTATCATCAGCATCATCATCATCATCATCATTGATGCGTTACAGTCTACAGACTACATAACCTACCTTTACTATTTTTCAGTTGAATTCCTCTGCAAATTTCTTAATGCATTCGTATTATCATCACATGTTAAAAAGTAACCATCATCACCACCATCATCATCATCGTCGTCATCATCA
>NW_026335568.1:0-115 GCF_001194135.2 Octopus bimaculoides | reverse complement strand
ATCATCATCGTCGTCGTCGTCATCATCATCATCATCATCATCATCATCGTTGTCGCGATCATCTCCATCATCATCATCATCTTCATCATCATCATCATCATCGTCGTCATCATCA
>NW_026335567.1:0-448 GCF_001194135.2 Octopus bimaculoides | reverse complement strand
ACCCGAATCCTATCTTTTTGGTCATATCTAGAGAATTGCATGTGGTGCATGAAGTTCTGTACATGTTTCTTTGTTTGTTTCATAGGGGTTGGGGACATGCTATTCTTTATCCTAACTTAGTCTGCTATCAGTATGTTGATTTTCATGTATGACAAAGCTAAGTTCTTGTGAACGACATATTTAGAAGCTATGGGTTTCATGCAATAAGAGTGGAGGAGCTGCACTCTGTTGTTCACAGTCTCTAACTAAAGTTCAATATCAAGGACAGGGAGTCTATTGTTAGGGTACCTAGTGGGATAATCTATGGTTACCTTGATACTTTGATGGATGGAGCTAGCTGTGTACTGGAAGCTCTCCATGATGCTCCTCTCAGTATTCTACACTACAGTTACTAGAGTTTGTCCTAATTAGAATATTAATCTCATCTGCATACCTACAGTAAAGCAAA
>NW_026335566.1:0-451 GCF_001194135.2 Octopus bimaculoides | reverse complement strand
GTGTGTGTGTGTGTGTGTGTGTGTGCGTGTGTGTGCGTGTGCGTGTGTGAGTGTGTGTGTGTGCGAATGTTACATGAGTATTTAATCTGTATATCAAAGCTTGCATATTAGTGTCTATCTGTGTGTGTATTCGTGTATGTGTGTGTGTGTGTCTCTGCGAGGGTGCACATATTGGAGTTGCTATCATTTAGCCCTAAGCAATCCTTGTACCCAACAAACTTTTGATCCAATACATTTCATCGGTAACCATCCCGTCTTAAATTCATTCATGTAATACCCAAGACTACTTTATCCGTTGTTTAGTCTTATTTAAGTGAGATAATGTTATAGATGACGGAATTTTGACTATTATTTCTAGCAACTGGAGCTACCATTTATGATCTTCGTCACAGAATATGAGCTGAAGGCGTGTGTGAAAGCTGTTGTGTGAGTGCATATATATGTGTATATA
>NW_026335565.1:0-833 GCF_001194135.2 Octopus bimaculoides | reverse complement strand
ACTTTAAGCAATTTTGTTCACTATATCAACATTCTCATGCATATCCATATATTATCAATTTTTAATTCCTATATAAAGTTACCTACGCTGAAGATCCTCAAACGTTATGAAACTGGAGCTTGTACGAAACGTACGTACTGCTATAACCTATTGAAATTTTGTTGCTTTTCTTCAAATTTTATTCACCAAATCTCTTGATTTTATTTTTGGTTTTTACCCTACCAAATTCTGGTGCCTCAAACATTTTAAGTACCACATTTAATATTTTGATTAAATCTATATTATCATATATGTATATATATATATGCAAATATGTATATGTATATATGTATAAGTGTGTATATATATATATATATATATGGAAAAATGTCAAGGTAGAAAATGCTAAAATGATTTCATAGAAAAACATTTCAGTACCGGTTTCAGTCATTGAGACTTCTTCAACTGTAAGCATGGAAAGCAATTAAATTTGGGAAAAATTGAAAGAAAAGTTTTTTAAAAGAATGTTTGTATAGCATTCAAATACAAGGGGCATTTTCCTTGTTTCTGGCTGTCTCTGTCTCTCTTGTTTACTCTTGTGGGTTCGAGGTCGTTATATATATATTTAAAGAATAAGGAGGAAATGGAGAGGTAATAAATAAAATATTGTTTATTAACTATAAACTATGACAGCATCTCTAACAGCTGCTTCGATTCAGAAATCTTTAGCTAATTAGGTTAAAAATTAAAATCATTATATGATGAATCTTTTCAGAGGTAGTAAGGATATACCGAATACAAATACATGTTGAGATAACAGCTCTCTATTTACTCCTCATCCTTTAAATATATAA
>NW_026335564.1:0-391 GCF_001194135.2 Octopus bimaculoides | reverse complement strand
TTCTTACCACACAGCCACACCTGTACACACACCCACACACTGAGATATTTTATCCAAGTAGGCCCATGGTGGTGATGGTGGTGGATAAAGAAAAAGAGAGGGAAAAGGTTGGTGGTGGTGGTGGGGGGGGGTGATAGAATTTCCATAAATGAAACTCTGGTGGCAGGGGTGGTGAGGGGGAAAGAGCAGTGTTTGACACAGACAGAGACACACAGACAGATACTATTAAATGAAGTGCATTGTTCGAGAAAGGTTGGTTGTTACTGTAGGTGATTCAGTTGTGTTGGTTATTTGATCCTCTCTGCTCGTTATGGGTGTGTGGGTGGGTGGGTGAGCTTATGCACCCTGTATTATAATTTTAAATAATTATTACCTTTGATGGTTTTTATTC
>NW_026335563.1:0-221 GCF_001194135.2 Octopus bimaculoides | reverse complement strand
TACTTTCTCTGTTTATTTTATCAATTAAATTTTATATGAGGCTACACTTTTTCAATGGTATTTCAGAATTTCACCATTCTTGTTAATGCTTCTCAAATAAAATTTGGAAGTATTTCAATGAACGTTGATTTCAAACTGCTACTATTTTAGTCCTTTTAAGCAACATCATTCTTATAAAACATGAGATATTATGGAATGACTTACCTTTGAAATAATAAATC
>NW_026335562.1:0-230 GCF_001194135.2 Octopus bimaculoides | reverse complement strand
GACAATGATGATGGTGATAGTGATGACGGTGATAGTGATGATGGTGATGATGATGATGATGATGATGGTGGCGACAATGATGATGATGACGATGATGATGTTGATGATGACAACGACAACAATGCTGATGATGATGATCATGGTGGTGGTTGTTAGTGGTGGTGGTAGTGGTGGCGACAATGATAATGATGACGACAACAACAATGATGATGGTGATAGCGATGATGGTG
>NW_026335561.1:0-222 GCF_001194135.2 Octopus bimaculoides | reverse complement strand
TTGGTATTGTTGTCATGTAACAATCATTACTACCATCACTGCTGAAGCTATTGTCAGTGTTGCTAATGCTATCATTACCGACATTAAATCATTGCTATTGCTGTCAGTAGTAATGCGATAGTTGCTCTCATTTTTACTACAGGTTTTATCGCTCATTCATTCATCGCAGTTAATTTCATAAGAACTTACTGTTTATTGCGATAGTTGCTGTAGTTCTTCACA
>NW_026335560.1:0-215 GCF_001194135.2 Octopus bimaculoides | reverse complement strand
GCTGCAGAGTTTCCTTTTTTGTACTCATAAAGCACTATGTGCCTTAAATGCTCTCTGGATACTTCCATGCTAGAAAGGGTTTTAATCAAAGAAATTTTAATTCTATTATTCTGTAACATAATATTTAATTAGTTCAAATGTACACAAATGGATAAAAATAATTTGAAATTCCATTAGACATTCTAAAATACTATAAAATTTCATTCAATTTTAAA
>NW_026335559.1:246-451 GCF_001194135.2 Octopus bimaculoides | reverse complement strand
TCTATAAATAAATATATATATATATGTAAATAAATATGTATATATATAAATAAATATATTTATATATTTATTTATTGGTATATATTAATTTATATATATTTTTTTATTTATATATATTAATTTATGTATATTTTTTATTTATATATTTATATATACATGGATTACTGCTCACAGCTGTGGTCACCCAGCAGTGTGAAATTAACAG
>NW_026335559.1:123-236 GCF_001194135.2 Octopus bimaculoides | reverse complement strand
CAGCAGTGTGAAATTAACAGCAGACCTTGAAGCAATCCAGAGATGATTCAAAAGAAGATTGTTTCTTTGCAACTGCTCAGCTACTGGGAAAGGCTGAAGCAGCTAAGACTCTA
>NW_026335559.1:0-113 GCF_001194135.2 Octopus bimaculoides | reverse complement strand
GGAAAGGCTGAAGCAGCTAAGACTCTACTCCCTGGAGAGAAGGCGGGAGATGTATGCAGTAAGAAACATCTGGAAGATCCTGGAAGGAATTGTGCCAAATTTTGGCATTGAAA
>NW_026335558.1:0-542 GCF_001194135.2 Octopus bimaculoides | reverse complement strand
ACACTTTGGTCTCTTATATGTAAGTAGATATTTATCTAAATCTTCTAAGACATCATTCTCTTGTTCTTTCGTTCGTTCTATCAGCCCTTTCACGCTTATTTCATTCATTCCACTCTTTGTTCTTTCGTTCCCCTTCTCTCACATTTCATTGCCTTCTCTTAATGCGCACTTTCCCTCCTCTTTTCACTTCACTGTGTCCCTGTCATTTTTTCCCGCCCCTCCTTATTTCTTTTGTTCCTCTGTCTACCTCTCTTTTCTCTCCCCACGTGATCGGTGCTCGGCCAAGCCTGACCTTTCTTTCTTTGTTCGGCCGCTGTCCGTGCAACATCTGCATTCTTCCCTGTGCCTGTGAAATCTTGTATCCCTGCCGTAAGACTTAACTTCCACACGTGCCTGCTTAATTTAATTCGTCCTAGTCGAATGACATCTGTTGTTATGTCCTGTTATTTGTCTTTGTGTAAATTTCTTCGTCTTTCCCGTCCGTCTTTTCGTATACATTCGCTGCTTTCTTCCAAGGAATTTAATGCTATTAGCTTAGTTTT
>NW_026335557.1:0-419 GCF_001194135.2 Octopus bimaculoides | reverse complement strand
ATATATATATATATATGGTTATGTCTCTGATGGCTGGTGTCTGCGATTCAATTTTGTTGCATGGTCTATCAGTCAATTGTCTTGAGAATAATGTAAATTTTATGTTTTCGATGTAGTTTCATAGTTTGGAGCGTGACACAAAATGCAGATAGGTACTTGCAATTGTATTCATATAATGACCACAAAATAGAGAAGACAGAATCTCTACGAATTATATGCTTTTTATCTTGCCTTTTCATATCTATTTTCTAGTTTCTATTTTCAAGTCTCACGACTCTATTCAATAAACACTTCAGGAGAAAAGACTAACTAAATAAGCGTGTCTTCCATTCTTCTATAAACGTACTCGAAGCTGAATGTTCGTTGGCACATTTGACATAAATATATATACTTGCATAATCCTCCGAATATATATATGC
>NW_026335556.1:0-298 GCF_001194135.2 Octopus bimaculoides | reverse complement strand
CAATGAAAGGTGTAGAAAAAATGGCAAAGTAGAGGAACTAGCTATGGCAGTGCTTATGAAAAGTGCGGGTAAAATTTACCCCAGTAGATGTAGGTTCATTAGAGACTCTCCCTATAGATATGTGATAATAGATATAACAAATAAGCATAAAGCCCAGTTATGTACATCACCAGAAAATTGTTATTGTGGACAGCTAGGATGCTTTGGAGAAATCTTGGAATCTGGGGTTACTTATGTTAGCCCGATGTGAGGAATTTTTCGCTTCCCACAGTCCACTCTGTTGTATATATATATATAT
>NW_026335555.1:0-527 GCF_001194135.2 Octopus bimaculoides | reverse complement strand
CACCACAACCACCACCACCACAACCACCACCATCACCACCACCACGTCATTATCACCATCATCACCATCATTACAATCACCATTATTATTATTATCATCATCAATGTTCTTATTCTTACTAATGATACTAACAGGTTGACTAATTAAATTTTGCAATATTCAGCATTTTCCAAGAACTTTCAATTCTAAGCAATTAAGGACCACTGATGGAGATAACAATTTTTTCGCAATTAATATTATGCGCGTGCGTGTGTGTGTGTGTGTACATACACATATAATATATATGCACGTTTTTAGGAGTGGCTGTGTGGTAAGTAGCTTGCTTACCAGCCACATGGTTCCAAGTTCAGTCCCACTGCGTGGCACCTTGGGCAAGTGTCTTCTACTATAGCCTCGGGCCTTGTGAGTTGATTTGGTAGACGTAAACTGAAAGAAGCCTCTCGTATATATATGTATATATGTATGTGCATGTATATTTTTGCGTGTCTGTGTTTGTCCCCCCAACATCACTTGACAACCGATGCTGG
>NW_026335554.1:0-574 GCF_001194135.2 Octopus bimaculoides | reverse complement strand
ATATATATATATATATATATATATATATATAAACATGAACATTCCTATGTATTATGGCGCTGCAATATTTTTAAGATGCATTTATATATTTGTGTGTGTATGTATGTGTGTGTAACTTAGAAAATAGAATTATACCCAGCAATTTATTTCAGGTTGTAGATGACACATTATTGAAATGGACACTAAAGAATATGTCGGCAAGCTAAAAAGAAATTTTTTAAATAATCCTATTCTTTGCTACTGTTATATACAACATTGCTCAGCTAAAAATGTTAAGTAATCCAACAACAGATTTTTAGATGTAAATGTTGAGATAAGAATGAACATATCTATCTAATGTGATTAGATGCTGTTATTTTTGTCTAAAACACCAAAGTGCCCAATACACTCTCACAGACAGTTTCGTTTGTGCATGTGTGTGTTTGTTTTCTGTCTGTTTTTTCTATGCTTGCAGAGGTTGGATGAATATATTATTTGAGGCATTGTTTTATAGCCAGATGTCCTTCCTGGTGCTAAAGCACATCTGTTTTTCAAGTAAAGGATCATTTATTTTACATGGCTTCAAAGGTGTGAC
>NW_026335553.1:0-206 GCF_001194135.2 Octopus bimaculoides | reverse complement strand
TATACAATAGCACCAGCAGTGGGTGGCGCTGTGTAAACAGCTACAGATATACACATACACAAACACAGACATGCACATATATGTAGATAAATGCATGAGCATACATATACGTGGATGCGGTTATCTGTGTGTCTATGTGTATGCAGGTGCATGTTTTATAAAGTTTGCAA
Organism: Octopus bimaculoides; assembly: GCF_001194135.2. Lineage (NCBI taxonomy): Eukaryota > Metazoa > Mollusca > Cephalopoda > Octopoda > Octopodidae > Octopus > Octopus bimaculoides. The sequence continues at coordinate 36 of NW_026335553.1, read as the reverse complement.
TATTTGCTTATCCATGGGTATATCGATAATTGTGTG
>NW_026335552.1:0-239 GCF_001194135.2 Octopus bimaculoides | reverse complement strand
TGCTGGGTTTCAAAACGATCTTCTGCAGAAAATCGATCTCGCTGGAAAACCGCAACAGCTGACTTCAGTACCGAATGAAGCTGCGTTCCATCGTTTTACAAGAATGTCATCAACCAAATCCTGATATTTTGCTTTGTTTTCATGTTGTTCAACTGATAAGTCCGTTCTCCCATGCATGTGCGTGTGGATACGTGTGTGTACACATGTATGCATATATATAATATATGCATATATATATA
>NW_026335551.1:0-476 GCF_001194135.2 Octopus bimaculoides | reverse complement strand
TTTCGTCTTTCAATTCATCCTTCCTCGTCTCTCTCTGCATAAATGAGCGAATGGTAAAAGAGGTGAAAGCTGGGTAGGTACTAGGTGCCGTACCTCGAGATTGGCGGGGTCTTAAGCAAACAATCTTTCACGGGAACTTCTTTCTACCGTTGGCAAATCCCTTGATATCGTTCCATACACGCCAAAACTTTCATCTCTTATCTTTGCTAACATCTCGGATATATTACATTTCATTACTTTGTTCGCCACCTCCACCATCCCAGCACGCATCGGCATTTATTTCTTTTATCTATCTGTCTGTCTATCTATCTATCTAAATATGTTTGTCAGTCTATCTGTCTGTGTGTCTGTCAATCACACACACACACACACAAATGCTTATAGGCATATATTCATACACATGCAATTATACACGTATATAATATATATAAACATAGACATTCATATATATATATATATAATAGCTATATATACGT
>NW_026335550.1:0-202 GCF_001194135.2 Octopus bimaculoides | reverse complement strand
TACTACTACTACTACTACTACTATTACTGTTACTACTGCTGTTACTGCTACTGTTATTTCTGAAACTACTGCTATTACTATTTACAGTGACAATAGTAACAATAATAGTATTTTCGTCCTTTTCTTCTCAATGAACTATATACACAGTACATATATAATATTTAAACGTGCTTGTGTGTGTGTGTGTGTGTGTGTGTGTGTG
>NW_026335549.1:0-425 GCF_001194135.2 Octopus bimaculoides | reverse complement strand
GGACATATCATAATCTGAGATATATCATGCTTGGCCATAAACTATATCAGGTGACCGATTGGTCACAGCTGGGACGCATCTGGTCATCATAGGAAGGTTTGCTAATCGAGACTGACCAGAGAAGCAACGAAAGTAACGGCAGCCAAACAGCAGGTGTCAGTCAATTCACTTTAAAGGTAACTAATTAGTTTAAACATCATAAATAACTCGTTATAACTTCAACGCAGGCTGATGGCAGAAAGCAGTGGGGGAAGTAGGTGCAGGATAGTTTTGGCCGAAGTGGTGTAGCCAGCATCTGGCAATGCAACGCTGTCTCATTATTCTTTAATCATGACTGTTAGAGTTATGGATATTATCATCATCATCACTGTCATCGACTGGAGCCTGGTGCAGCCTCCTGGCTTCCCAGACCCCAGTCGAACCGT
>NW_026335548.1:0-309 GCF_001194135.2 Octopus bimaculoides | reverse complement strand
TTGCTTCGAGTTGCTAGAAAAATGATGGAACCAGGATATGTTCGTGTGTGCGTGTTCGTTCTCTCATCTTGCTTGGCCGGGGAAAAATCTGTCTCATAGTAGCAGAGGTCTCATAGTAGCAGTCTCCCTGTCTGTCTGTCTCTGTGTCTTGCTGACCACTCTATTTATAAGAATCGTGGCAGCTAGAAGGACATACATACTGCAGCAGAGTTTGTACCTAAATAGGTCAGTTGCTGTCCAGTTGAACTTCGTCTGACATTTATAAGGTCGAAGGTTAAAGGGAGATCATTAATCACTTTTTGACAGGAC
>NW_026335547.1:0-734 GCF_001194135.2 Octopus bimaculoides | reverse complement strand
AAGAAGAAGAAGAAGAAGAAGAAGAAGAAGAAAAAGAAGAAGAAGATGAATGCGGGACGATATGATAGTAGTAGGATGTTAAATGGTCAAGTGATCTAAAAGTGGCTCCTTGTGGATAATAGCAGTGATTGGGTGTTTTTAATGAATTCTTGGGTATCTCTTTTGAATGAATTATGTTTCTTATTTGCGTGTGTGTTCTTCTAAGGTTGTGGTGGATATATCATTTATTGTAAATACGTTCAAAAGGGTCTGTATTTTGTGATAAAAAAGTCTCTTTACTAATTTGTGGGCTACAGGTTGTATCGTCACTGAATTGACACAGGGGAGAAATTCTGAAGCTTTAGTTTTGTTATTGGCGCAAATTTCGATGTGTTGGCTGAATGCTATGTTTCTGCTTTTCGGAATTTTGATCTGGGATCTGTGCAGAGCCATCCTTTGACGTAGACTGCTTTTTGTTTGAACTATGTATTGCACTTGACACCCAGATCCGGTTAGTGAGTATATCAGGTTCTCCGAAGCACACGTGAAGCTGCTTTTCAATGTGAAACGTTGTCCATGTTTGAGGGAGAACTTTGATCCCTCAATTAAATTGACGCATATGCCACAGTTGGGTCTCCCGCATTTTTTTACTGACAGTGTTGTTGTTGAGCGTATTCGGGCTTGTGTTAGGAGACTTTGCATACATTTGGGCTCTCTCTTGCTTTTTATAATGGTGTGTGTTTGGAGGATTAAGT
>NW_026335546.1:0-301 GCF_001194135.2 Octopus bimaculoides | reverse complement strand
TCTATCTATCTATCTATCTATGTCTGTCTGTCTGTATGTATGTATTAGTCGATACATTGCCGGTTTTGGTGCTATAATGTGACCTGCACACGATTCATAAATGTAGCTTCGTAACTGTTCTTTCACCACGTATATGAATATTGATGGTCACCAGGAAAGATCAACGCATACACATACAAACACATACACACATACTCATACACAAACGCACGCATGCTCACACAAACACATTCACACACACATGCAGATACACGTACAAACACAGACACAAACACACACTTATGGGTAGATAGATTGTAGG
>NW_026335545.1:0-209 GCF_001194135.2 Octopus bimaculoides | reverse complement strand
TCCAACCCATGCCAGCATGGAAAGCAGACGTTAAACGATGATGATGATGGCTCAGGCATTGCGGGCCAATTGAATGGGCACCATGGTCACCAAATTTAACTCCCATGGATTTTTCTTCTGGGGCTACATTAAATCCCTTATGTATTCTGAAAAGATTTGTGACCAAGGACATCTTCAAAGAATTGTTGAAGCATGTGAACAAGTCAACA
>NW_026335544.1:0-320 GCF_001194135.2 Octopus bimaculoides | reverse complement strand
TAATATCTGTCTTCCATCCTGACTTGAATTGAATGGTTCAACAGTATCTGTCAAGCTGGAGTTCCCGTGTTTGTTTTGGAAAAGTTTCTACTGCTGGGTGCCCCTCCTGACACCAACCCCTTTACAGAGTCTACTGGCTGCTTTTTCCTCTGGCTCCAGCATTAGTGAGGTTGCCAAATAACTGACAAAGCAAAGAAATATCCCCCTTGACTGTGTGGGTGTGTAGTAGATAGGAAAGTGACCTCATGCCTGGTGTTGAGAGACTGGAGACTGAAGAAAGACAGGAACTGGTGTCCTACTACAGTGGAGGGACATGGCCC
>NW_026335543.1:0-329 GCF_001194135.2 Octopus bimaculoides | reverse complement strand
ATAATATCTTCTATATCAATATGGTACAATCAACATTTTCTATCTCAATAGGGAAGTTTGAAGTACATTTATAACTTTTGCTGACCAGATATTTAGCAGCTAACTTCTGTACGTGCATAACAAAGGCCCAGTTTTCTTAGTGAGATGTAAGGTATCTATCTCAGATCCCAGAAAGGTTATTGTTCTTGTCAACATTGTTGTTGTTCTCTAGCTTTGAGGATATGTACTCATGTATAACTCCAACCTATTACTTCCTTGACACTTGACTCAAGCTTCAGTTTTCAGATGTTATGTCTACCACTGTTGGTATGAGAGGCAGTAAAGTACCA
>NW_026335542.1:0-1394 GCF_001194135.2 Octopus bimaculoides | reverse complement strand
CACTCTCTATCTATTTATCTGTCTACCTATCTTATTCTCTATTTCTATGTAGAACAATATCGTTCTATTTTTCTATGTACGTATGTGTGTGTGTGTGTGTGTGTGCGTATGTATGTGTGTGTGCCTGTGTGTGAGTGTATGTGTGTGTGCATGCATGCTTGTATGTATGTATGTATGTATGCATATATACGTATGTATGTATGTATAGATGCACGTATGTATATATGTATGTGCATATATGCACAGCACATATGTGTGTGTCTGTGTGTGTGAGTTTATGTATATGTATATATATATATATATATATATATATATATATATATATATATATATATATATATATATATATATATATACTTATACATGTATATGTATATATATATATACTTATACATGTATATGTATATATATATATATGCGTGTATATAAGTATATATGTCGTAACATGCCCATCTATCTATCTACCTATTTATCTATCTATCTATCTGTCTATCTATCTACCTCTGTATCTGGCTATGACACGTATGTTAACAAGCATCCTTATATTTTCCCTTAAGATTAAAAATAAATAGCCAAATAAATAAATAAATAAAATGAATTGATGAACAAATAGATAAATAAATAGATAATAGTAGTGGGAGAGAGAAAAAAAAACACTGGAGAAATTTCAGCACTCCTCCAAAATGCCTACTTAGTTCTCTCCCTTTGGACATGTTTTCGACAAGCTGGCAAGATTGGTCCAAATACTTAATATGTTATAATCATTTTCGCTCGCACCATCTTCCCTTCATTGTTTTTCTTCTCAACCCAACTCATCACCCACAACCGTCTCTTTCTTTCCTCTACTGCCTTCTGTTTTTTTTTTTCTTTGTTATGTTTTGTTTTGATTTTTTTTTGATTTTTTTTTTCTTTTCTTTTTCGCTTCTTTTCTTTTCTTATGCATCGTAATAATAACAGTTATTGCAAGCAATTCATTATAAGCCGATAGTTAGAAGGCAGAGAATTAGAGGCGGGAATATGACACAAGACTAGATTGTCACCTGATTAGCTAAACGGAAGCAATAGCATTTTGTACTGGACACTAAAAACTACTTCGAAATTTCATTCATATTGATCGAAACAACGTCAACTTGCCCGTTTAGTGGACCGAGCGAACGGTCGAGTAGCCAATCGTAGCCGGTCAGAGGACATCGTAGTCGTCGGTGTTTTTGTTGTTGTTCAGGCATCAAGTCAGACCAAATCAAACTGTTTCAGCCGTGACCATTCAATTTTTTTTTTTTCTTTTTCGGACACAGTATCCAATGTATAGTTTCATTTTCTCTACTAAAGATGGTGACTTATGATATGAAGAAGATTTGGTTGCCATATCCAGCAGTTCTAGCGATCATGTTCAG
>NW_026335541.1:0-402 GCF_001194135.2 Octopus bimaculoides | reverse complement strand
ATATATATATACACACATACATATATATACATGTATATATACATACACACACATACACATATATATATATACATATACGCACACACACACACAAACATATATATATACATATACACACATACATATATATATATACATATACATACATATATATATATACATATACATACATACACATATATACATATACATACATACATATATATACATACATACATATATATATACATACATACATATATACGTAAAAGCACCCACTACACTCTCAGAGTGATTGGCGTTAGGAAGGGCATCCAGCTGTAGAAACTCTGCCAAATCAGATTGGAGCCTGGTTGTAGCCAACTGGTTCACTAGTCCTCAGTCAAATCCTCCAACCCATGCTAGCATGGAAAGCAGACGTTA
>NW_026335540.1:0-254 GCF_001194135.2 Octopus bimaculoides | reverse complement strand
TATATATATATATATATATATATATATACACATACACATACATATGTGCCTATATATACTCACACAATGATGTATACATGAGTAAACCACAGGACTAATATGAATTATCTATGCGACATTGTAATTTTTTATAATTTGTTCTGGAACAATCCAGGGAGAATTTCATTTTCGTTGGTATTAACTTGGATCAAGTCTCAAGAATCTCATGCTTTGACACTTATCAAACTGCTTTCGAATCATCATCATCATCATCA
>NW_026335539.1:0-655 GCF_001194135.2 Octopus bimaculoides | reverse complement strand
TATATCTAGCACTATGTCTTTCTCCATTTCTAAGTTAAGGATAAAAATAAGTAATCCTGCAAGACACAGCTGATCTTTACGCACAGACGCACAGAATAAGAGAAATAAAATAACAACAACGGAGTGTACAACAAACATCAACGATCTGACTGTCGCCTGTACTCTTGACAAGAGATGCCAGTTAGTTTTTTATACCTACCAGGCTTGTTCGTGTTAGCCCGAGATGTTGGATAATTGTTCCTTTAAGAATATTGCAGAACGGAAACTTTTCATAAATTGTAATTTAAATCCTCATCTCTGTAGAAAATTATCGTTTCAAGAAAACATTGAATTTGAATTACTTTTAATTTTTACGATTATAGATAACAACTCGGGCTGTGACTTCTGAGCCCGAGTGAGGCGCGCGTAAACGATGTCTAGAGAACATCTGCTACGAATGATATTTTTTGACACAGGGTATCTCTAAGACGACCGCCAGACGCCGAACGAAGATAAATGAACTGCAACCGGACTCATTGAAAGGGGCCCGATTTATGGGCTGAAACTACATACCTGAAGTCTGTGTTGGTAGAAATTAAATCAGCTCGCAAATACACGTTCACTTTACTAAATTTATTCTGTCGCCACTAATACATACATATATATATATATATAT
>NW_026335538.1:0-277 GCF_001194135.2 Octopus bimaculoides | reverse complement strand
ATTTACGTGCCACTGGCATGGAAGCCAGACAGCTGCTCTGGCAACGATCAGGCTCGGACGGTGTCTTAGTGCTCCACTGGTACAGGTGCCATCACAATTTTGCTAAAATAGCTTGAAACCATGGTACAGAAAATAGATTGGTAAATGTTTTTATTTTTCATTCCTTCGAAATTATCCCTAATTGTGGTATAGAGTTTTGGGCTGCTCTTTCTAGTGGGTTAGATGTACTATTATAGGCATCTCTGTATTTTAAATGAATAATATATAGTCAATTGAC
>NW_026335537.1:0-660 GCF_001194135.2 Octopus bimaculoides | reverse complement strand
AAAGGTGGCTGACTGTTTTTCCGTAGCATTTGTAACCGCATCCAGTTCTAATTACCAATTCAGTTAAAGGTGTGAGTGCCAGGCAGAACAGGAGTGGAGATAGCGTGTCTCCCTGGAATATTCCACTTCTAATGGGGATGGCTTTCGTTTTCACAAGTCCCTCTTTTGTTTGGAGCTGTAGCACTGTCTGCCATTTGTTCATTGAGTGCCGTATGTATTTTATAATAATTGGTGCAACCTTGTTTATGGCTAGTGTTTCCAGAATCTACGTGTGGGGAACACTGTCGAAAGCCTTTTGGTAGTTCACCCAGGTCATACTGAGGCCTTTCTTCTTTCTGCGGCTGTGTTCAGTTATGGCTTTATTTATCAATAATTGGTCTTTACAGCCGTATGAGCCCTTGCAGCATCCCTTCTGCTCTTCTGGAAACAGGTTGTTATTTTCCAGGTGTTTACTCAATCTCTGCGATATTATTGCAGTAAAGGCTTTGTAGATCGTAGGGAGACAGGTTGTAGGTCTATAGTTTCGTGGTTTCTCCGTTTCCGTGGATTTGGGGATTAAGATGGTTTTCCCTTTCATGAGCCATTCAGGCATTGTCTCTGGTTCTTTTTTTGGTGTTGTTGCTTCACCGACCATATTTGTTTCCAGAATTCTTCCAGTTC
>NW_026335536.1:0-259 GCF_001194135.2 Octopus bimaculoides | reverse complement strand
GGGGTGGGGTGGGCTTACGAGAGAGGGATGACGATGAAGGGGAAAGGAGAAGGTGGGTAGGCGTGAAAAGAAGAGAGAAGAGAGAAGAAAGAAAGAGAGTAGGAGTGAAGAAAGTAAGAGCGAGAGAGAAGAGGTGGGTGGAAGGAAGTAGTTGTGAGGGGAAGAGAGGCAAGTGGAGAAAGATAGATGAAGACGGGAGGAGATTTCAGCCCGTGTGGTGCAAAGGAGCAAAGAGAGAAGATTAATCCCTGTTCACGGC
>NW_026335535.1:0-582 GCF_001194135.2 Octopus bimaculoides | reverse complement strand
TAGTAGAAAAGGCATTTTAACTCCTATTTCTAAATTCGGTGCGTGGCGAATCAATTAGCTGACCCCTGATTATAATTTTATTTATATACATACATGGCTACATACATACAATCACACAGACATACATATACACACGTACGTATTTATGGTTAGATTTATTTTTTTAAGTACCCTCCGATGGGCTCCACCGAGTTGAGTCTTACGAGCTGTATTTTGAGAAATCCGAATGTAATTTAGGTGCTGTGGTTTGGTGCGCGCGCCTTCTAAGTTCTAATTGTATTTCGACCAATTAGTATCTTGACGTGCCTTCCAAACCGTGTCGTCTAAGCCATATAGTGATTGGTGGATGTATTTTTAGAACTTAGATGGAGTAGTCACAGACCCTGAGATCTAAGCGACATACTGATTAGTCTAAATACAGTGCGTAAGAGTCAGTCTGCTGGAGCCCATTGGATGGTATTTAAAGGATAAATCTAAACATTTAACAAGTGTCAATTATGAAACACGACTGTCACAACATAAAATTGATGATTGCGTAACGCATAAAAGTATTAGCTTATTTCAATATTGTGAAATTGTAAA
>NW_026335534.1:0-325 GCF_001194135.2 Octopus bimaculoides | reverse complement strand
GTCCTCGACCAGTGCAAATATTAGGGGATAGTGCTTTTGTAGTTGTTCCTACGTGGAAATGCACCCCCTCTTTTGTTATGCATATGCATACATATATATAAGTGTGGGGGGTGCGTGTGTGTGTCTGTGTGTGTGTGTATGTGTATATGTGTATGCATGTATGTATATATGTATGTATGTATGTATGTATGTAACTATGTATGTATGGGAAAAGTGTGGAGTGGAGTGAAAGCATGTAAGAGGAGAGGATAACACGTGTAAGACTCAAAACAGATCCAAGGAAGAATGCATCGCGACGGTGAATGACAATGACCTTTTTGCGTGC
>NW_026335533.1:0-593 GCF_001194135.2 Octopus bimaculoides | reverse complement strand
AGAACGTAACGGCAGACGAAGTACGGCTAAGCATCTCGCCCGGCGTGCTAACGATTCGGCCAGCTCACTGCCTTCCTCGTTAATTTGATAATGAAAAATATTTCAGTTTATTTTACATATATATATATATTTAAACATTAGATCAGAAATATTAACGGGGAGAATGTTCAGTCGATTGAACGTCCCGAAATGTATGACTGGTACCTGTATCAAAGATCCCATTCCAGTATAATCAACCCAGGAAATATTTAAAATCAGAACTTTCAATGAAGGAACTGAGTACTAGCTATGCTACGGATCATAGAATTATGAATGGTTTATATAAGTGGAGTTGGTTACCTTAGCTTGTTTACAATAAATGTACAGGCTATGTCAGTAAAGCCTTCCATATTTTACCCATCAAGAACGCTGAAATCTGGGACGGATTTCGCCGCACCCGGTATATCAACACTAAAAGAGTTTTTACACATTACATGTTTACAAAATGAACTGATAATATGAGGTAATTATATTTTTATACCTTAAATCTGAAATCTTAATCCACCCTTGTAAACAGAACTAAGCTGGTGTAAGTCGGGTATATATATATATAT
>NW_026335532.1:0-465 GCF_001194135.2 Octopus bimaculoides | reverse complement strand
TCTGGTGTTCGAATTGCTAGATGGTTTCTTTCTTTAAAGGATATCCAAAAATGTTCACCAGTCATTCCATTTTGTTGCCAAGAATCAGGGATCGTAAGATTGTTTCTTAATGCATATTCCACTATCACCTCACGGCATTTATTTTGTGCTCGGCTAATTCTTTGTCAGCCAATAACTCAGCTTCCATCTCTGATGAAAATGTCATATTTTTTATCCTGTAATTTTTATACCCAAACGCTTTATTTTGCTTGTCATTTTGTTGATTGCATTTGGCTATATGTCTTTTTAGTGTGATTCTTACTGTATTAAAATCTTTAGCAGCAGCATGGATACTGTATCCTTCCCTGATGTGATCTCTGGCCCTACTTAAATCGTCCTCTGCAGCCCCACAATTGGTCATCCAGACATATTTCCGAGGCATCTGAAAAAGTCAATACATGTGCAAATTTTAGCCAGTATAAAGGC
>NW_026335531.1:0-319 GCF_001194135.2 Octopus bimaculoides | reverse complement strand
TGCAGATAGTTCAGAATTGCAAAGAAATTAGTTCTTGCATCAGCACCATCTAAGAGAAGATTATGAGAGCTGAAAGAAATTGTGGACATTGAAATCACTAAGAAAGGTGAATTCAAAGATAAATACAGAAATCGTTTAAGCATAACAAAAGACAGTCAAACAGCTGTCAGAATTTTGGAGCATGGTAGAAGCAACAGATGAATCCAAAAGAATGAGGAGGAAAATCTTTGAACCTGAGTAATTGGATGTTTTATTGCTGTTCATTCAGGTGAGTGGTGGAGAGAGTGAATTCTAGATATATGCAAACACATACCACCTT
>NW_026335530.1:0-612 GCF_001194135.2 Octopus bimaculoides | reverse complement strand
GTAGGTGTGCGTATGTGTGTGAATGTGCATATCTGCGCATGTACATCGGGTGGCCGCTTGTTTGTGTGTGTGTGTGTGTGTAGGTGTCTGTGCGTGTTTGTGCTTGTAAGATTGTTTGTGTGTGTTTGTGGAGATACATGACTTTATGTATGCGTGTAAATATATGCTTGTTTGTGTGCGCATATGTGTGTGGGATGTGTGTGCGTGTGTGCATGTGGGTAGATATATGTGTGCATGTTTGTTTATGTGTAGACGTGCACGTGTTTGTGTATTGATATTTGTGGTGCTTGTGCGAATCATCGCGTGTGCATGTGTGTGTGTATGTGTGTGCGTGTGTGCATATATATATATATATGTGTGTATGTGTGTATGTGTCTATGTTAGTTTATATGCATTTTCTATATTTGTGTTTTAGCGTGTGCATTTATGAAATTTGTAAATAAATGTGCGTGTGTGTGTCTTCATGTGTGTGTATTTGTGTGCTTATATAGGTGAAGGTGTGTCACTGTGTTTGTATATGTGTATATGCATGTAGCTCTGCATATACAGACACACACAGAGACAAATACACATGCATATATATATATATATATGTATATGTATGTATATACA
>NW_026335529.1:0-428 GCF_001194135.2 Octopus bimaculoides | reverse complement strand
ATACATATGTGCATGTATATATATATATATATACACACTCATAAACACATGGCTTGTTCCTTCTATCTATCTATTATCTACCTATCTATCTTTTATTTAACCGCTTATTTATACACACACACACACACACACATATATACATGTATATGTATGTATAAATATATATATATTCTTATATTTCTATGTATTTTAATATACATATATATGTGTATATATGTGTATGTATAAACATATGTACACGCATACGCACAATCATATATGAATATTTTTATGTTTGTGTGACTATGTATACTTGTGCGGAGGTGGTACATGGTAGTGGACATTATTGAAATAGAAAGAGATTGGACGGAGTTAATCGATAATTTATGTCTTCGATAACAGTAAATAACGTAAATTTCTTAATTCCTCATCCACCAGCAGTACCACCA
>NW_026335528.1:5145-5352 GCF_001194135.2 Octopus bimaculoides | reverse complement strand
GGCCTCCTTGGGCTGGTACATGATGCACCGGAATTAAAGGATTTTGATGTTCCTATTATTCTTTGACATAAGGACAAAGTAGTCCACCATGTGGGGTCACGAATTGAGACTCCTGGCTCTCAACCTCAATGACCTCTGCCTCTCCCACAACTGTTGCAGACTCTTCAACAGGCCCTTCATCCTCAGGTCAAACAAAAACGTCTTCAC
>NW_026335528.1:4828-4970 GCF_001194135.2 Octopus bimaculoides | reverse complement strand
GACTCTTTGAGACATGCCCACAACAGATAGGAACAAAGGTATGAATTTTGTTAGCTGACTTAAAGTTAGCATAACTAAATTTAGTGGAAGTTAACTGGTCCACTAACAGTTTCCAAGGTTAGCGACAATGCTAATCCAAATC
>NW_026335528.1:1563-2003 GCF_001194135.2 Octopus bimaculoides | reverse complement strand
CATCATCATCATTTTTGCAGTGCATTAATGAGACTAAAACGAAAATCTTCCCAATTAAGTACGAGTTCTCCCATCGGATGAAGCCACAGCATTTCTTCATCCTGACTTTCTCATAGTGCTTTCTTGGCAGAGATATTGGGGTGGCTTGCCATTGCCTTTCCCCTACTGGATGGCCATTGGCCCACAGGAAGCACATCCATCCTTGAAAAGGTCTTGTCCAGATGCCCACCTCACAAGAGTAGTGAGCTATTCAAGTGGGGAAGCTGGTTTAGTTTCCGACCATGGAACAGGTGGTACTTGTCTTCATGGTACCAGTACCAGCTATCATCAGACTGTAGTGAGATCCATGACCTGAGTAACAGCATGTAACATGCTCTTTCTAATTGTTTTAGCTGCCTGTTTAATCCTGAGCAGACGTGGGCACCCTCTGAGACCTCCTG
>NW_026335528.1:0-548 GCF_001194135.2 Octopus bimaculoides | reverse complement strand
TGATGATGATGACGACTATCTGTTTGGTATGGTACTGGAATCTTGAAGTGGACAGAGGAGGAGTTAATGGAATTGGACAGGAAGACAAGAAAGCTCCTAAAGATGCATGGAGCCCATCATCCATGTGCAGACACTGACCACCTAGACATGAAGAGAGCAAATAGAGGAAGAGGAGTGATAAGTGTGCAAGACTACATATGTGTTGAACTTTAGAGTTTAAGGAGATATGTATCCCAAAGTAAGGACACCTTGCTAATGTCAGTTTGGAATGATGGAGTGTTGAAAGCAGAGAAAAAAGGGAAAAAGTAGAAAGAGGGCATGGAGGGGTTACACAATCAATTCCATGTAGCCACAACAGAAGTTGCCGGAAAACATAGGTGGGACTGGCTGAAGAAAGGAACCTTGGAAAAAGAGACCGAGAGCACCATACTGGCAGTGCAAGACCACACTTTGGCCACGAATTGGGGGGCTAACCTTAGGAATGAGCAAGTGTCTCTACTGTGCTGCCTCTGTAATAGAGTGACTGAAACTATTGTCGAGAACATAAA
>NW_026335527.1:732-1294 GCF_001194135.2 Octopus bimaculoides | reverse complement strand
CTCTCAATTTTTTTAATGTGTTTCTTGCTGTTTGAAATAACACAATTCCTGTTTCTCTCATCAAAGTTTCTAGACCTTCACAGTCTCATTTTCATGTATGTATTTATATATGCATGTATGAGTGTATCTATGGATGTATGTATGTGTGTGTGAATGAATAAAACCAGGAAATTATGAGACAAATCAACGATTATTAAAATATTTCTGAAAATAAACCGTAGTGTTTATTGTGAAGAAAAAAGAAAAATGAGCAATATTTTATGTTAAACAACTCCAAACAGGTTTAAAAGGACTCAAACCAGTATTTAAAAGGATTGACCAGAAACCACTGGTTTTTCTGGTAAACCATGCAGTATCTGTCAGTCACTTTGTTGAGAACAGAAATATCATATTTGTGGCTGTGTTTATATAAACTGGATTGATTGTGTTTCAAGCAGCAAAAAGTAAACTGGGTCAATACATGTGCATTTTAACAGAACAAGAGTATAAACACATAGAGGTAACATATTTCTATGAAATAAATTCCCATGTACAAAAATAAAGGAAGGAATTAGACAGAAAA
>NW_026335527.1:119-722 GCF_001194135.2 Octopus bimaculoides | reverse complement strand
AGGAATTAGACAGAAAACGGACTGAGGGTTAATGTATGTTTAAGTTTTCTGCATGTTTAATCAATAAGTTGCTTTAATCAATACAAAAGTTGCCCTTCTACAAACAACACACATGACAGATTCTGTATAAAATGTAATATAATAGTAGTATACATTAGTTCTTTCTTTTATTGGTTTTGGTTTCAGCCACTAGACCATGGCCATACTGGAGCACTGACTTTAAAGGGGAAGGGGGTGGATTGCATCGACTCCTGCACTTATTTTAGTTGAGTACAAATTTTTATTAATTTCTATTTTATTGAATAGCTGGGTTTAGCTTTTGACGTACAGGGATGCAATTTAGCATACTAATTTCCACTAGTGTACATAAACATTAAATGCACACACACACATACATACGTGTGTGTGTGTGCATGCGTGGTTGTGCGATTATGATGCTTGCTTGCCCTACCATGTGGTCTTGGGTTCAGTTCCACTGTGCTGCACCATGGACAAGTGTCTTCTACCCTAGGTCTGGCTCAACCAAATCCTTGCAAGTAGATTTTGTTGAGAGAAATAGAAAGGAACACACACACACACATATGTATATATATATATATATAT
>NW_026335527.1:0-109 GCF_001194135.2 Octopus bimaculoides | reverse complement strand
TCTCTCTCTTTCCTTTCCCGAGCATCTAGTAACACTATCCGTATCACGTCTTCATGTTATTGTTTTTTGTCTTTTTCCTTTTTTGAACTTATATATATATATATATATA
>NW_026335526.1:0-245 GCF_001194135.2 Octopus bimaculoides | reverse complement strand
TGTGAGTGTGTGTATAAATTGTTAACAATTGTTACATGACATTGCATGTTGTTTTATGTCAAGTTATATAATATACCCGTGTTCGAAATAAAATTCTTTACAGCAACGTTTGTACTAATATCCAAAATTCATGAGAACCTAATAAGTTTCGAAAATCGATAAATGCTGTTCATCATTTTTGTATTCATCGGAGAAATAGACAATTTTTTTTCCCGAAGCCTCCATAGCTTTCTGTAAAATGTACA
>NW_026335525.1:0-447 GCF_001194135.2 Octopus bimaculoides | reverse complement strand
AGTCACGAGGCAAAACATCCCTGAAAATTTCATCCGAATCCATTCAGCAGTTCTTGAGATATCTTGTCCATGGACAAACGAACAAACAAACACGACTGAAAACAATACCTCAGCCTTCGCTAAGGCGGAGGTAATAAATCTCTTCGGCATTAGCGTCTCCAGTCCTCGAATTCACAGCATTCCCCACTGAAAGGATCACCTGTCAGTCGCCGGGTTACGCATTAACATAAGAATCGATTGGATCAACATGAAATAAAGTACCTTGCTTAAGGACACAACACACAGCCCGACCTGGGAACCGAAACTGCAATCTTACGAAAGCGAGTGTGGTACCTTAACCACTCGACCACACACACACACACACACAAACGTACATATAAACATACTCATATAGGCGTAGGTGTAGGAGTGGCTGTGTGGTAAATAGCTTGCTTACCAACCACATGG
>NW_026335524.1:0-555 GCF_001194135.2 Octopus bimaculoides | reverse complement strand
TATTTTCGATTGAAGACGTGGTGTATAAATGACATGTAAATAACATAAACATACAAATACAATATCATAAACAGGATGAAAAGAAAGAGGAGGATAAAATTCAGTTTTACTTAAATAAGATAGTGTTAAAAATAACTTTTGTTTAGGTCTCAATTCTCACCGATTTACTCGTCGTTTTTTGTTTTCAGTTCTTGAAGAGCTGTTATTATGTTTATTCCTAATTTTGGTTAATGTCTCGTCTCCCGAAAACTTTCTCTTTTTGGAATGTTTCCTTGAAGAATGTTTACTTCCATGCTTAGTGCTATGCTTTGACAAATGTTTTTTGCTGTGGGAACTGACCTTCATTTGTGAAGATGAGATTTTGCATGAGGAAGTTTGGTCTTTCTTCTTATCATCACCATCATCATCGCTCACAATCTCTCCACTTTCTAAGCCTACACACTCAGTTTCTGACTGTTCAGTGACTGCATGTAAATCACTTTGTGGCTGAGGAGAAAATGTTTTGAGAGAATTCTGATCTTCTCTCAGACTGTCATTACTACAATATTCCTCATC
>NW_026335523.1:0-268 GCF_001194135.2 Octopus bimaculoides | reverse complement strand
CTCCATGCATAGTGAAGGTTTTTCTCCTCTTTCTTCCACTTCACTATTCCAGCACTACAACGCACTGACTCAATCACCCAAGTGTTGATCGCATTCATCCAATTCCGTGAATACGACTTTCAATTATTTTAAATTTAGTGATTTCAATTTTTTTGCATTTTGTTATGCGCATTAACATCATTCAGCCATCTATCATTCATACACATATCTAATGTCAGTTATTATCCTTATTATCATTATTATTATTATTATTATTATTATTATTATT
>NW_026335522.1:1509-1705 GCF_001194135.2 Octopus bimaculoides | reverse complement strand
TGATCTGAAAAGTATTTTAGAAATCGAAAGTTAACTGCCAGAACATGACTAATATAAGAAACTTTTAATATTTACTTACAGGAAATCGTTAGCAAGCTTCATAAAGCTCTTAGCTGCATTTTGACGGTCAATATGCTTTTAGCTCAAATTCCGCTGAGGTCGATTTTGCTTTTCATCCTTTCAGGGTCGATAAAAT
>NW_026335522.1:0-825 GCF_001194135.2 Octopus bimaculoides | reverse complement strand
TTGGTGCATGAGAGAGTTTGATGCAGCTGCTCTCATCTGCACCTCCTGCCATGAAGTTGGTTCATCTGGGACACCTGACAGGAAGAGGTCCAGCTTTATTTTGAAGACACCTACATCCACCACATGCAGGTCTCTCAGGTCCTTCGGGAGGATATTGAAGAGCTGTGGACCTTTGAAGCCCAGGCTATTGCAGTATCTTGTGCTACATCTTGATGGCAAATTTGGAGTCCTTGGCACTATGCAATGGCGTCCAGTTCTTTTATTTGTGTAACTTTCGATGCCAAAGTTTGGGACAATTCCTTCGAGGATCTTCCAGATATATATTATGGCATATCTTATACATCTGGAAGATCCTCGAAGGAATTGTCCCAAACTTTGGCATCGAATTCAACTTTTAGCTGTTATTTCTAGCATATAGAGTTTTCTAACGAGGGCTTGATATTTCTTTCGTCTGCTTAAAACGTACGGAGTTTTGCGCTTCTGGCAAGCACGAAGGGGTGGGAAGGGGTAACACAGGAACCTTTGTAAAAAAATCTAATATGTAAAAATATTTTTTTCCCGATTCATTTTCGTATTTTCTCGCATGGATTTAAAAAAAAAAAAAAATTTTGGAAGAAAGTGAAAAGTAAAAAAAGTTGGGGTGGGGAGTGAAGAAATTAAAATTTTGAAAACGTGTTTTTTTGTTTCTTTCTTTTTTTGTTTCTTTTAGCAAAAATCGTAATCTTTAATAGGAATCAGATGGAGTTTTGTTTGAGGGAAAAAAAGATGAGTAGCAGTGCTAGCTTACACCCGACATTCACCACAGAAAGATATTTACTCTCTTTT
>NW_026335521.1:0-334 GCF_001194135.2 Octopus bimaculoides | reverse complement strand
AACAGATATGAATACATTTATTCAAATTATAAAAATAAACTTTACAAAATGAAAATAATTAATTCATATTTATGCGAAATAAAATTTTAAAAAAGATCTAAAAAATAATTTTCTCCTTAACCTCATAAACGCAAATACAAATAAAAAAAATGCAAATAAACACAGAGATTGTTTATTTTATGATCGTTTCTTAAGTTTAATATTTGATTTTTTGATTCCATCAATTTACATTAATTTACACAAACATTTACGAAAAGCAACACTTGCAATTTTCTTGTTTTCTTTTTGTTGTTGTTGTTGTTCTTGTTCTGTTATTTTTGTTTTGTTTTTGTTT
>NW_026335520.1:0-595 GCF_001194135.2 Octopus bimaculoides | reverse complement strand
GTGTGTGTGTGTGGCGTTTTAAGCTTATGAATGGTTCACTGTCTGTGTTTTTTCACAAAATGAAAATAAGTAAAGAAGAATAAAATGTTTTGGTTTTACTTCGTTTGCGATATGTGTTTTCGTATGCGTGAGTGTGTCCTGTGATTTTCACGTAGTTGTGTAAACATTAAGATGCATGTGTAGTTCTATGGTTATCAAAACCTATATATCATTGTGTACACGTTCGAGTGTATGCGTAATTATTCAATATATGTACTTACTATTTTGTTCCATTTCTTTTTTATATAGTTTGTAAACTTTCCGGTGTTGGTTTTGCGTGTGTGATCGCATGTGTTTCAATGAGACATCGTACATCTTATTATTATTATTATTATTACTATTATTATTACTATTATTATTATTATTATTATTATTATTATTATTATTATTATTATTATTATTATTATCATTATTATTATTATTACTTTTAATCTGCATGTTCGTTACAGTCACTTGCCGAGACACACCCACTGTCCTAGGGCGAGTGAAAGATAAGAGATGCTACTGTATGATTGGAAGCTTGTGGGAGGGGAATATTATTATTATTATTATTATT
>NW_026335519.1:0-206 GCF_001194135.2 Octopus bimaculoides | reverse complement strand
ATTTGCTTCATGTAGTGTACTTAGGTTTGATCTTTCCACTTATCGATTTCACACAGACATAGCTCGTATCAGTTTCATTTAATATCTACTTGAGTATTTTCGTGGATAATACTTGAATCGACCAGACGAAATTGTACTCTATTTCCTTTTTACGTGTTTATTTTATCTATCTATCTATCTATCTATCTATCTATCTATCTATCTAT
>NW_026335518.1:113-227 GCF_001194135.2 Octopus bimaculoides | reverse complement strand
TACATGCTTACATATACGTAGATTTGTACACATATACACATATATATATAAATATATATATATGTATACTTTCAAACATACATACACCCCCCCACACAGGTATACATGTATACA
>NW_026335518.1:0-103 GCF_001194135.2 Octopus bimaculoides | reverse complement strand
CACCCCCCCACACAGGTATACATGTATACATACATACATACAGATACACTAATCCACACACCTATATACCCATATACATACACACATTTATATATATATATAT
>NW_026335517.1:0-251 GCF_001194135.2 Octopus bimaculoides | reverse complement strand
TGTATGCATTGGTAAAGGCGTTGACAATGTATGTGGTGATAGTGGTGTGTACAGCATTTGAAACACGGGCATGTCGTCCACGGGAGTTGAAGGTTTGTCAAGGTACGCTTTTTTCAGACGGTCGACAGACACAATTTCTGTACGACCATTATCGTCGACCTTGAAAAACTTTGGAGTGCGAGAAAGCACACGATAGGGTCTTTTGTAAGGAGAAACAAGGGGTCCTTTGACAGAATCATCCCTAATAAACA
>NW_026335516.1:0-327 GCF_001194135.2 Octopus bimaculoides | reverse complement strand
GTAACAGTTATTTGCGTTCACACCGAAATATTTACCAACTTTTTCCTTCCGTTTATTTTTTCCGCTTTACGGAAGTCAATAATTTCTCTGTGGACATGAAGTTCAGCGAGGTCACGGATCAAGTGGAAACACATCAATCGCTGTTCCTTTTTAACAGGACAAAGAAATTTCCCGCTGTTTTGCAAGCAACAAGCAGGTGGATTTGGTTTCAAATCCAGGCATGGCCAAACGAGGTCCTACAGGTTATTTATAATAATAGGTGGCGTTATATCGAGGTTGAAAGAATGACGCGTACAATATTAAATAGGCTAAGACAATCTGAAAACA
>NW_026335515.1:0-401 GCF_001194135.2 Octopus bimaculoides | reverse complement strand
GATAGATAGATAGATAGATAGATAGATAGATAGATAGATAGAAGAGAAAGTATATATTTAAAAAAATAATGCAGTAATGTTTATATCATTATTAATTCTGATGCGCCTTGCATTAAATACATATTATCAATTTAACACCAAACCGTCAAAGAGAATAATATGCAAACTAGATCTTCCACCACGGTCCTAGTATAAGTTATGACAGCTTTCATTAGTAGCTGATCTGTGCTATTTATCAGGGAAGGAGGCCGGATGTATCTGCTGAAAGGTGTAGTCAGCAAACTGAGTGGCTGTCGTTTTGGAGCTCCTTTTACGACGTACAAATAGTAATCAAAGAACGTGTTAATGTATTCACGTTCTTATATACCCAACAAGCAACTGGACATTTGAAATGCTTATTT
>NW_026335514.1:0-651 GCF_001194135.2 Octopus bimaculoides | reverse complement strand
AAGTAGCTTGCTTACGAACCACATGGTTCCGAGTTCATTCCCACTGCGTGACACCGTGGGCAAGTGTGTTCTACTATAGCCTCGGGCCGACCAAAGCCTTGTGAGTGGATTTGGTAGACGGAAACTGATAGATAGATGGATAGGTAGGTAGGTAGATAGATAGATAGATAGATAGATAAATAGATAGACAGATAGATAGATAGATAAATAGATAGACAGATAGGTTGAGATAACTTTCTTTCTTTTATTAGCCACACAGGGCTGCACACAGAGGGGACAAATACAACTGTAGAGCTTTTCTTTAAAAAAAAAAAAAAAAGGTAAAATAAAAATTAACAAATCCGATCAAAAGGGATCGGTAGGGGGGGAAAAAAAAAGGGTATCGTATATCACAGAAAATGTCCTTTGTGTAAAATGGGGTAACATTAGGTTTATCCATGGAGAGAAAAGCTTACGGAAAAGACCATGGTAACCTCAGCAGGGAATTTTTTTCTCGATTCATAGGATCATGCTCAAAGAGGTATCGTCACTCGCACGCACCATCTTTGCTACATTCACCCACCTTTTAATGAAACTTTTACAAGACAAAAACTGTCTCTCCATTTTCACCTTCCTTTTCAAGTGATACTTGAAAAAGTTGATGAGCGATTG
>NW_026335513.1:0-247 GCF_001194135.2 Octopus bimaculoides | reverse complement strand
GGAATCGAGCCTGAGATTTGAAACCAAATCCACCCGCTTGCTGCTTGTCAAAACGAGCGGGAAATCCTCTGCACACCGGATGATTGATGAGGATACACTCTGTTGCAGGTTCAAGCTCCATCCCCACCCCCACACGTATTTATATATATGTATATATTGTTGAGCTTAAGAGAACGTGTGCATTTTTCAATTCATACATGGGCGTACGCATGACATACGTACATATATTCATATACACACACATATC
>NW_026335512.1:138-507 GCF_001194135.2 Octopus bimaculoides | reverse complement strand
GATTCTATATTTATATATCTATATTGACAGATCATAGCTTATCGCTTCCATTCACACACACACATGCTGATATGCATATATATCATGTATGAATATATATAATGCATTACATATACACAAATATAATGCATTTGTATATATATGAATGTATGTACAATGCATTATATATATGAATGTATGTACAATGCATTATATATATGAATGTATGTATAATGCATTATATATATGAATGTATGTATAATGCATTATATAAATGTATGTATAATGTATTATATATACATATGAAGTATGTATAATGTATATATATATATGAAGTATGTATAATGCATTATATATATATGAATGTATATAATGCATTATATATATATG
>NW_026335512.1:0-111 GCF_001194135.2 Octopus bimaculoides | reverse complement strand
ATATGAATGTATATAATGCATTATATATATATGAATGTATATAATGCATTTATATATATATGAATGTATATATAATGCATTTATATATGCGAATGTATATATAATGCATTT
>NW_026335511.1:0-524 GCF_001194135.2 Octopus bimaculoides | reverse complement strand
CATATTTAATTATACTTAGAAAATGAATTTTGTAGTGTGTAGACAAATTTAATTATTTTTGTATTTTTTTTAGATGTGTTGTAGCCGTTAGGATTTCGAGGCGTTCAGTTAGGCAGAGATCACAACGTCAGTTAATTGAGTTGTAAGAATTTGCTGTTCTGAGTATATGCCATTTTAGTTTGTATGCTATATTATTGTCCTTTAATTCCCAGATATAGCTACTAAGTCCTGTTGAAATTGCCTTCTTTCTATTTCTAAAGCTAGATCGGTGTTCATGATATTTGAGGCGTATTTGGTTTTTCGTGGTCCCCAAGTAAGATCTTATATGGCCGTTTGTGCGTACGTCACATTGGTAAACTACATTATCGGTCTTACATCTATTGGAGAATTTTCATTTATTCCTATTCTTACAGTTACATAAATTATAAGGGGTGTCGGTGTGTTGTTGTGTGGCCCTATTGTTTTTTCGTATGAGTCTCTGCTAACAAGGGGCGTTGGATTAGGGTTGGAGTTTGTTCTATTTG
>NW_026335510.1:0-460 GCF_001194135.2 Octopus bimaculoides | reverse complement strand
GACACATAGAAAAGGATAGAAGGTCGGGCCTTATACGTTTTTACGACATTTTTTTCTCTCTTTGACTTCTTTCTTTTCTGACTTTATTATTTCTTTCTCCCATATTTCTTTTATATATATATTTTTTAATTTGTTTCTCGAAATTATACTCTTTCTATTTTCGCAAGAGGCGGAGGAAACTTCAGAGCTATTGCTGCCTTAATTTTCTCTTTCTTTTTCTTTTCATTCTATATTTTCCTAACATATATATTTTTTTTCTTTCTTCGATTCACTCATTCATTTTTTTTTTCATTCACTATTGCTAACTCGATTTTTTTTTCTTTTGTTCATAGTCCGATGCCTTCCTTCTTTTTTTCATTAAATTTTGTTTTCTTCCTTCTTTTCTTCATCATAACTTTACATTTGCTTTTTCCATTCAAATTTATACGTATTTATTATTTTATTTATTTAATCAATCATC
>NW_026335509.1:0-346 GCF_001194135.2 Octopus bimaculoides | reverse complement strand
ATCCTTATTTATATAAATATAATTTTATCAGTGTATTTACTGCGCTGATACTCTGTCCGGATCGCACGAAGGGTTGTTTAGGCGGGCTATTTAAGCTAGTCGTGTGCATACGTGCATATATAAGTATGTATACGTCCGTATATGTAAGTATACTGTTTGTATACATGTATTTGTATTTATGTACTGGAGTATATTCCACCGATGAAGGCAGAGCATTATTATTTATGCAAAGCCAGACATCCAGGATTTGGAATTATCTTATTTTTACTGGTTCATTTGGTCTTCGTCTTCGCTTGTCGTGCCATACGGACATTTATTGTGGTTTTAGAGTCAGGATTTGACTGCT
>NW_026335508.1:0-210 GCF_001194135.2 Octopus bimaculoides | reverse complement strand
CATCGCCTCGGTGAGGCCCAATGTACAAAGGTCTTGCCTCACCACCTCATACACGCATGTACATATATATATATATGCATATATACATACATGTACATATTTATATATATATATATATATATATACATATATACATATGTATGTATATACGTGTGTGTTTTGTACATATATATATATATATATATATATATATATATATATAATCATTTA
>NW_026335507.1:0-395 GCF_001194135.2 Octopus bimaculoides | reverse complement strand
ATAAATGTATGTATGTATTTCGGTACTTCCTAACAACCGAAACAATACATAGAAAGAAAAGCCGAATCTGTTCCGCCATATTGGTCGACAAAGAATAAGCATTATTTCCTTTCTGCTGTTATCTTCACTGTAGTCTGACATGTTTTCATACCAGAATACACTTCGTTAGCTACCTCTTCTCTTGTTTTCACACACTTTTCTTACTATTTCATGCAGCATTTTTCTTGTTTACACGTTAGGAATGCGTTTGTTCCTCGACAAGTGTCTTTAGTTTGTGTGTGCATGAATGTGTTAAATACGTATATGTATGCATCTGTAGGTATACACGTACTTTTAAATCTCTATTGTTGCATCGGTATACATACATATATATCTATACATACACACACACACAC
>NW_026335506.1:0-200 GCF_001194135.2 Octopus bimaculoides | reverse complement strand
GTGTGTGTGTGTGTGTGTGTGTGTGTGTGTTTGTATAAAGATATGTATGACTGTGTGACAATAAGCTTGTTTCCCAACCACACAGTTCCGGGTTCAGTCCCACACCGTGGCACCTTGGGCAAGTGTCTTCTAGTATAGGCTCGGGCTGAACAAAGCCTTGTGAGTGGATTTGGTGGACGGAAACTGAAAGAAGACCGTCG
>NW_026335505.1:0-404 GCF_001194135.2 Octopus bimaculoides | reverse complement strand
GTAATATCTAAATCCGAGTTATCGATGCTGACATACTGCTTGGCCAAGTCTAATCCTTTAAGAATTAAAGAGCTGGAGACGGACGGGTAAATATCGACGATATCGAACTGCGTAAATTTGCAGTCGTTAATTATGTATGTTTTTCGTTTAAACGTACACATCTTTTGGTTCATTTAAATTTATTATTTTTCACCATTAATTAATTACCTTGGATATACAGGTATTTTTTCCTTCTACTAAAGGTATTTTTGATTTAAGTTTTCCTTACATTTTCATAATGTGATTTTAAACCGTAATTGTAATTTCATAAAACCGGCTATTGAAGAGACCGTTAGTTAAAAGGACCAATGAAACAAATCCATTTTCAAATGTGTATCTTTCAAAGTAATTGCATATTTTGTTTA
>NW_026335504.1:0-700 GCF_001194135.2 Octopus bimaculoides | reverse complement strand
TTGAGATATCTTGTCCACGGACAAACAAACACGACTGAAAACAATACCTCTGCTTTCGCTGAGGCGGAGGTAATATTAATAATAATCTTTTCTACTCTAGGAACAAGGCCCGAAAGTTTTGGGGAGCGGGGCCAGTCGATTAGATCGACTCCAGTACACAACTGGTACTTAATTTTTCCACCCCGAAAGGATGAAAGGTAAAGTTGACCTCGGCGGAATTCGAACTCAGAACGTAGCGACGGGTGAAATACAGTTAAGCGTTTTGTCCGCTGGGCTGACGATTCTGACAGCTCACCGCCTTATAATAATAATAATAATAATAATGAAAATAATAATAATAATAATAATAATAATAATAATAATAAACAGATATTTTTCTTGTATTTCAGAAACATATCAGGTATACACACAGACACACACACACACGACCACAACAACAAATTATACAGTTGTGTGTTAGATAAATTAAAAAGTTACATAATATTTTTTAAAAAATTATTTTATATTTTTTTCTTTATTTTTACGGAACTATAACGTTCACATAACAGATGTATTAGTTAGTATTACAGTAAAAATATCTCAGAAAAGTTATTTAACGCTAGAAAATCTTTGTAATGTTAATTTGTCGAAAATCTTTTCCGCAATCCGTTATGTTGAGAAATGAGAATTGTTGTGCGTACTTAAATTTCTCCCACCGAAC
>NW_026335503.1:0-489 GCF_001194135.2 Octopus bimaculoides | reverse complement strand
ACTACTACTATTACCACCACCACCACACTACTACTACTACCATCACCACACTACTACTACTACTACCACTACCACCACCAGTGCAAAGTTCTAAGAATGTTGGTGAAATAGCCTAGATTTAGAATTTAAAAGAATTTCAAATTTATCCTTCGTAATATTGGAACCGCTGCTGATAGTGATAATGTTGCTGCTGCTGCTGTTGTTGTTGCTGTCGTTGATTGATTACAAATATGTTCTTTTTTATATATATATTCTCTCCATATTTACTGCCATTCTTGTGTTCTTCGTTGACGTAAGAAATGTTTTAATTGAATCTGGCATTTCAGATATTCAAAAGCGAATTAGAAACACATACTTTTGATGTGTGCGTGCGTATGTGCGGGTGCGTGCATGCATATGCGTGTGTGTATGCGTATGTGTGTGATGCGTGTATATACACATATAGGTACGTATACATACAATGCACATATCTTATATATATATATATAT
>NW_026335502.1:0-366 GCF_001194135.2 Octopus bimaculoides | reverse complement strand
ATACCATGTATGCATATATATATGTATGTATGTATGTATGTATGTATGTAGAGATTTGCTGGTATCATTGTCCTTCTTGTTTATCAGGTATTTAGTGGCTATCTACTGTTCCTGAATAACGAAAGTACATCCTTCTAGATGGGATGTAATGTAACTAACTATCGCAGATCTAAAAGCGGTTACTCTTCCTGTCAATGCTGCTGTTGCCTTCTAATACCTTATATGTATATTTGTACGTATAACAGTACCCGGTATGGGCCCCTATCCAGGGTTACGGAAAGTAGACAGCCTCCAAAGAAATCTGGAGTAGAGCCCTGTAGGCGGTTTAGTGTTCAACTCGACACTCTTCCGGCAGCTCCTGCAACC
>NW_026335501.1:0-320 GCF_001194135.2 Octopus bimaculoides | reverse complement strand
TGTGATTGTGGGGTCTGCTTGGATATGTGGGTGGTTGGTTGTGGTTTTGACTGATGTTATGTCTTCGGGGTGCGATTTGTGATATAAATTGTTTAAGTTTGGTGTTATGGATGTATTTTATTTGCTGGGAGAAACCACAAGCCGCTAGTGCTTGATTGTAGTATGGAGCGTGATTGTTAAATATTTCTTCGGAGGAGGATAGATCAGATATGCGGGTAGAGATACCTATGATTATGTTATCGAAAGTAGATCTGTGATGATTAGATGGAGTATTGAGGTATTTTAGGTACTGGTTGGGTTTATGATAGGGGGAGTGTTGC
>NW_026335500.1:0-902 GCF_001194135.2 Octopus bimaculoides | reverse complement strand
TGCATAAGTGGGCTGGCTACACCCCTGGCAGAGGCCTTGGGTTTAGGTCTTAATTGGCTTTCCGGGTCTTCTCATGCACAGCATATTTCCAAAGGTCTCAGTCACAAGTCATTGCCTCGGTGAGGCCCAATGTTCGAAGGTCGTGCCTCACCACCTCATCCGAGGTCTTCCTGGGTACACCTCTTCCACAGGTTCCCTCAATTGCTCATCCATTCTTGCCACATGACCATACCAACGCAATCGTCTCTCTTGCACACCACAACTGATGCTTCTTAGGTTCAACTTTTCTCTCAAAGTACTTACACTCTGTCTAGTATGCACACTGACGTTACACATCCATCGGGGAATACTGGCTTCATTCCTTGCGAGCCTACGCATGTCCTCAGCAGTCATGGCCCATGTTTCACTGCTATGTAGCATAGCTGTTCGTACACATGCCTCATACAGTCTACCTTTTACTCTGAGTGAGAGGCCCCTTGTCACTTGCAGTGGTAAGAGCTCTCTGAACTTTGCCCAGGCTATTTTAATTCAAGCAGCTACACTTTCAGCACACCCTCCCCCACTACAAACCTGGTCACCTAGATAGCGGAAGCTATCAACTAAGTCTAGTTTTTCTCCCCAGAATGTGGCCAAAGTTGTTTTCTGCACATTTTCCATGTTAACTTCCTAGTTAACCTTCCTTTGATATTGCTGCACCTCTTATGTGTCCATAGCTTGCACTGGGTACATCTTATAGAGTTTCTACCTACGCCTTTTCTACAGATCGAGCAGGGCCATCTACCTGAAGGGGTTTGTGTTTTGTCTACCTTCCTACTTATTAGGACTTTGATTTTAGCTAGGTTAACTCTAGGGCCGCACAAAGGCCAGTCAGGCGGTACTGGCAACGGCCACGCTCAAAATGG
>NW_026335499.1:0-325 GCF_001194135.2 Octopus bimaculoides | reverse complement strand
TGTTTCCAGGATATTTATTATATCTCTTCATCGGAGACGGTGTGAGAAGATGGTAAAGCAATTTAGATACGATAAGAAATAGAGAGTGAATGCAGGGATATTGTATTTGTAAATCCATTGTTTAGGTCACCTTAAACAGAACCCTTGATTCAATAACACTGTTTATAAACTCTGTCTTTGGAATGACCAATTTCAAAGACTGTTAGATTTTACTCATAGGGTATTGGAATCTTAATAATGGATTTACAAATGCAATCACCAATCTTAAAGTTATTGGATTTTACTGACAAGGTATTGGAATCTTATATGTATACCATTCTGCCTA
>NW_026335498.1:0-500 GCF_001194135.2 Octopus bimaculoides | reverse complement strand
ACACTGTGTCACGCTGAATCTCCCCGAGAACTACGTTAAGGGTACACGTCGTAAGCGACGGAGTGCCAACAGCAACAGGTAGGTAGGTAGGTAGGTAGGATTCATTGATTCATTGTATTAATGTGTATGGATATCTCTGTCTATGTCTCTATCTATCTCAGAGGATGAGGATGAGGGTGTATGTGTATATATAGGTATAGCTATACTTTTGTATATGCGTGTGTCTATGTACATGTGCTTATGTTTGTATTGGCATATATCTTGTTGACGAACAATCTTTGCACTACTTGAGCATCTTATAATCTATATATATAAACATGAGATTGTGTCTGTCTGTCTGTCTGTGTCTGTATGAATCCCTAAAACTTGAGAACTACACAACCAATTTCATTCAAATTTTACACATGCCTTACTCAGGGTCTAGGTAGTGTCATAGGCCAAAACATTTTTAACTTCTTGACTAGTGCGAGCCCAGAGCAATATCATATCTCCTCCACTAT
>NW_026335497.1:0-221 GCF_001194135.2 Octopus bimaculoides | reverse complement strand
ATATATATATATATGTGTGTGTATATGTATATATATGTATGTATGTATATTTATATCTATATAAATAATACAAAATGGGACAAGAACGCAAAACATCCAGACAGTAGGTGATACAAGAAAGGGACAAAACATCCAGATAGATTATACAAAGAAGACACGGACAGGTCATTCGAAGTTTTCTTTCTTCAGTCGAGATCCAGATTATCCTTGCAATTTCGGCT
>NW_026335496.1:0-388 GCF_001194135.2 Octopus bimaculoides | reverse complement strand
GATCAAACACCACCGGGGCATATAGTCATTATAGACATATTATAGTCATGCTATTTAGCATTCTTTAGTTTTGGGGCTGCTGGCCCAATTAGCCCACCCCATGGAGTGCGGCTTTAAGCTAGTATATATATATATATAACTGTAATTGTAATGCGTATGGACCTGTCTCTCTAACCTCCCATGTCAGCAAAGTCATGGAACCATTTGTCAAGAAGAAACTGATTGCGTTCCTTGAAGATAATGCCTTACTTCTTGTCATCCAGCATGGCTTTCGCCCAGGAAGAAGCTGCCTTACACAGCTTTTGCAGCACTATGACTGGGTGTTGAAGCAATTCATGAATCGCTCAATCGTGGATGTGATATGTCTCCACTTTGCAAACGCCTTTGA
>NW_026335495.1:0-653 GCF_001194135.2 Octopus bimaculoides | reverse complement strand
CTGTTGCAGTAACTGGTTATGAAGCGCGATGGCATTACTGGGCTCTTTGACGCCGTTCAGTGTTGACCCATTCTGGCATTGGTATAGCTTTCGATGCCAAAATTTGGTAAAATTCCTTCCAGGATCTTCCAGATGTATATTACTGCATACCTCTCTATCCTTCGCTCCAGGGAGTAGAGTCTTAGCTGTTTCAGCCTTTCCCAGTCGTTGAGCTGTTGCAACGAGACGATCTTCCTTGTGAAACTTCGCTGGATTGCTTCAAGGTCCGCTGTTAATTTTACACTGTTGAATGACCATAGCTGGGAACAGTAGTCCAGGCGGCTGAGGACGAATGTCCCCCCGTGGACCATCATGGTTTCCACATCTCTGGTCTTGAACGTTCTCAGGATTCATCCAGCCACTCGTCTGCACTTTGTAGTCATCCTGGTAATGTGCACTTGGAAAGAGCTATCATCACTCATGCCGATACCCAGGTCCCTGATTGATTTAGGCTCTGGGATTGTAATCCTCTGTGGACCAGTGTACCTTGCAAGTTTTATATTCAGTTTTGGACGCTGGCAGCGCAGGGCTTGGAATTTTTCAGCATTAAACCGCCTATCATTGTCCTCAGCCCATCTGTAAATTGAGTCCAACTCCTGCTGAAGGTGTGCAAC
>NW_026335494.1:0-549 GCF_001194135.2 Octopus bimaculoides | reverse complement strand
ATGTATATATATATATACATGTATGTATATATATATATACATGTATGTATTTATGTATATATATATGCATGCATATGCATACGTATACAAATCAAAGAAGATTCTGGAGCCAGAGATGAAATCTTGAAAACATTATCTTACAAACATCCAAATCAGATTATATTTTTCCTTTTCTTGTTAGCCGACGCCTTGTGATGTATGAATTTGAGGGTTTTATTAAAATCCGCATTGTTACTGCAATCAAATTTATATAATTGAATCCCGCGTGTATTATCTAAAACGGAAATACAAAACCCGGGTAGAAGGGCCAAATATTAAATTTCATCTGTTGTCCTCCTTTCGACTGTGGCCTTTAAAGGGTTTTACACGGTATAATTGATCCCAATATTCTATCGTTTTGTTTTGCGGACTCGCTACGTCACCGGGGTATATACAAAACATCACCGGTCGTTAAGTGGTGCGAGTGACAGACGCAAATACAAATATACTCACATACATATGTACACACCGAAACACACATATACTCACACATATACACATATATATATA
>NW_026335493.1:0-520 GCF_001194135.2 Octopus bimaculoides | reverse complement strand
TGAAAGAAAATGGAATTCACGATATTGTATTAACTACTTGAGTTCCTTATGGAGACGCAGAGTACGCAATAATTAGCAAATTGTATTGTTATAGAAATAAGTGAAACGGCAAATAAAGAAACGAGGTATCTTTTGAAAAGTCCTCTTAGGACACACATCTGCACTTACGATGCACAATGACTGTTTACAAAGTATCTCATCTGCAAGGCACCGGTGAATGATGGGTCGAAACGAGTGTATTGAATAAGGAGTCTCGTGAATTCCATTTTCTTTCTCTCATATTTTCATACCTTATTCGAATACAAAGGAATTCTTGCATCAAATCTACATTGCCTGAAAGATTGCTTTAAGGTACATGGCGTATTCTATAAATATGTCTGTTCAAGTATCGATAATAGCATGGAACTATTAGTAACACTTTCGGCTGTAATTTGACATATATATAAATATGTTGTGTTGATGCCCCCAACCGAAGAAGTAGGATCGCCCAAGACATATAAATAGAGGTAGTCTAGCCGTG
>NW_026335492.1:0-280 GCF_001194135.2 Octopus bimaculoides | reverse complement strand
GAGAGAGATATACATATATACCTTATGCATATGGGTTATATATGCATGTCTTTAATGAATTATATATCTATATGTGCTTAGTGATTTATATACTCTATTTACATAGATAAATATTTATGCATAGCTGTATATATATCGACACACACATACAAACATATATATGTATATCTGTGTCTATCAATGGATCTATTTATCTCTCTGTCTGCTAATGTCCCTTTCTCTCACTCTCTCTCTTTTTCTCTTTGTTTCTCTCAATATATATATATATATATATATATAT
>NW_026335491.1:0-562 GCF_001194135.2 Octopus bimaculoides | reverse complement strand
TCACTCACAAATGAGGTGTGTTTTTAAGTTACCACCAACCGGTTTTTTTTATCGAGACACCATGTCTATCCATGCTGCCCGCCAAGGCGGAAGAGGCCTTTCTACCCTAGTTTTGAAATCAAAGTGATCCTTCTGGGCTTCTTGCAAGCCAAGGCTAACGACTCCATCCTACCTGGAACACTACCTATTGTTATTACCTCCGCCTTAGTGAAGGCGGGGGTATTGTTGACAGTCGCGTTTGTTTCTGTTTGTCCATGGACAAGATATCTCAAGAAGCTTTGGATGGATTCAGATGAAACTTTCAAGGCTGTTTAGTCTCCTGACAGGTACGAAGTGATCAGATTTTGGGATCGATTCCTTTTTTTTTTTTTTACTTAATTTTTGAGAGCGGTATTCTCGTTTGTGAGAGCAGTCGAGTTTATTTCAGATATTTTCTTTTTAAAAAAATCACCTCTGGCTAATCGTTGAATGGACGCTGGTGTTGCCATGGCGGAGGTTTGTGCTCTCTGAGTGCTCTTGTTATTATTATCATTCTTCTTCTTCTTCTTCTTCTTCTTCTTCT
>NW_026335490.1:0-300 GCF_001194135.2 Octopus bimaculoides | reverse complement strand
ACCCTCGACGTCGTAAGCGACGGAGTGCCAACAACATATGTAATAACAAACAATTTTCTATTTAGACTAAGAAAAATATTTAAAAAATGAAAACTAATAAACAAATTGAGTACAAAATCTAAAATTGACTTACCAGTTTTTTGGGGTTTTTTTAAATACTTAGGGCTTATAATTTTCAATTTTGCTTAAATAGCTATTGCGTAATTTTTTTAATATATAATTTTGTAACATCAAATTTTTAATGTGTAAACTTGTAGGCAATTAGTCTTCTCATTAAAACTGAAAATAAAATGGTTCTTG
>NW_026335489.1:0-319 GCF_001194135.2 Octopus bimaculoides | reverse complement strand
TGTCTCTCGTTGCTCACCAATATTCTACTTCCTCCCCTTTTTCTCCCTCTGCCACTCTTTCTTCTTACCTCTCGCTGGTCACATGTGTTCAGCCATTACTTCCTTTCTTATCTTGGCTATCGCCAAGCACGCACACGAACATTCTTCGTCCCGCTTCCTTCCAGTTCGTTGCTTCACAGCGTTCAGTATACACATATTTTTTCACGTCTGGTCGTATGGCCTTTTTCATTTATTTTCACTGTTTCGTTTTCCTGTCTTGTTTTCTGTCTGCCATTACATTCCTCCATGGTACAAATTTAATTTGTGGTCCGTGGGAAGA
>NW_026335488.1:0-491 GCF_001194135.2 Octopus bimaculoides | reverse complement strand
TATATATGCATATGTACACACATCTATCTACACGTATATGCATGAATTTGCTTTTTTTATTATGATTCGAGAAATTTCCTTCTTAAAGGTTTACGATTGATTACTGTACAAAAATAATGGCTTTCACGTTTGACTAATCTGACGAATGCTGTTTTCTTTCCTCAACCAGTGTATCTGATGGGGCTCCAGTGAAGCCGAAAGAAAGATTAGAAGCAAGAGAGGATATAAAAAATAAAAGTAATGGGAGAAACATGAAGAGTCCATTGGAATTAGTTTAATGCGTACATCTGAAATATCTGGGAAATGTAGATTTTTATATATTGAAAGAGTTTAACGTAGAATGATAGAGAATATTCTGCGTAGATTAGAGAGAAGAATCTAGGATGTTTACTGCAAATTACAAAGACCTTGTTATATATTAATGTATAGACCACCCATCCATGTATAAATATGTCTGTGTGCGTGTGCGCGAGTGAGTGTGTATATATATA
>NW_026335487.1:0-390 GCF_001194135.2 Octopus bimaculoides | reverse complement strand
ATATATATATATATGTACGTATGTACGCATGTTTGTATGTATGTATGTGTCTGTATATGATGTATGTATGTACGTTTAGATTTTTGTGTATATCTCATAGAAATCAATCAATGAATATATCTATGAAACTTTGTATTTCTCATCAGTACATGCCCATCACGCAGTGAATGTGTTTTACATGTGTGAATGAATATATACAAAACCAAATATTCTATTGAACTTTCTATTTTTTAAATGTATTGAAAATATTTTATGCTGAAACAGACTTACTTATGGAAAACTATATTACATTTTGTTAGCGTTTGTATTTGTGTGTGTAGGTGTGTGTGTGTGTTTTATCTGTGTATGTATGTGTGAGTGAAAGACAGAACGAAATATATATATATATAT
>NW_026335486.1:0-367 GCF_001194135.2 Octopus bimaculoides | reverse complement strand
ATATTAGGACTGCTATAACTCCTCTGGAAGGAATATGTAAATAAAGAAGAGTGCCATAATTAAATTTGCTGAACGATATTTTGGTATCTTGTGTACCTTCAGCGGGTTCAAAATTTGATATGTCAGTCCACTTCATTTTTTTTTATATAGGTAATATTAGGGCTGCTATGACTCATCTGGTACTGGCAAAAGACCAGAATAAATACTGTAGAGTATTTTATCTGACACTCTAACAACTCTGTCAGCTCAGTAATATTAATAATAGTGGTTTCAAATTTTGGCATAAAGTAAGAAATTTTAGGGGAGGGGGACAGTCAATTAGATTGACCTCAGTGCTCAACTGGTACTTATTTTATTGATCCCAAAA
>NW_026335485.1:0-275 GCF_001194135.2 Octopus bimaculoides | reverse complement strand
TATATATTGATATACCGATATATAGATTGCTATACATACATAAACATGTATATACACGTATAATGTATATGTAATGATAAAGATTAATTTTATAACCGTTGAAATTTAATTGTAATGGGCATGTTGTAAGATGTGAAAGATGAACCATGCATGAAGTTTTAAGGAAAATATTTATTTTTAGTTACATTGTATGTACCTTGCCTTGACGGGCAGGTGATAAAATCTTAAAGCATGCAAAGTAAAGATAGATGTAGATTTTCCTTGTATAGTTTGTG
>NW_026335484.1:1109-1457 GCF_001194135.2 Octopus bimaculoides | reverse complement strand
GGTTACTGTGGCGCGTTGCTGTTGCTGCTGCTGTCGTTGAAATGTTGTTGAGGTTGTTGTGGTTGGTGGTGGTGGTGGTGGTGTAGATGATGGTGGGGAGAATATTCCTGTTGATAGTAACGGAATTATTGATGATTAAGCTGATATGTGGTGGACGGCAGAGGTTTAATGATGGCGGCCATTGCGATTTTTGACAGCGGCAACAATAAGGATAATGATGAAGATGACAATGACGATAGCGGCGATGACGATAATGATGACGATGACAAGAGATTGATGAGGACCTTGTTGATGCTGGTGCTACTGTTGATGATGATGATGATGATGATGACGATGATGATGATGATG
>NW_026335484.1:687-893 GCF_001194135.2 Octopus bimaculoides | reverse complement strand
ATGACTACGATAATGATGAAGGTGGCATTTATGAGATTGATGAGGACGTTGTTGATGCTGGTGCTACTGTTGATGATGATGATGATGATGATAGATGATGATAATGATGATGATGATGATTACGATTATGATGATGATGATGATGATGACGATGGCGATGACGACGCTGATGATGATGATGATGATGATGATGATGATGATGATGA
>NW_026335484.1:488-590 GCF_001194135.2 Octopus bimaculoides | reverse complement strand
CGATGATGATGATGATGATGATGGTGATGATGACGCTGATGATGATGATGACGATGATGATAGATGATGATGATGATGATGACTACGATGATGATGATGATG
>NW_026335483.1:0-221 GCF_001194135.2 Octopus bimaculoides | reverse complement strand
GTGTTACAAAAGATGAGCGTTCATGAACGATGTTAGTTTATATTTGACGTTCGCTTTCTTCTTTAGATGAATAATAACATCTACAAAGAATTATTCAATGTAGGTGTTAAGTAAACGTGTATCTCCACCCGCTGTGTATACTGACAAATGAGTATTTACTTCTTTATCTTATATCAGTTTAAAAAACGATGTGTTTCTTTATGCGCCCGTCTTCTATGCCC
>NW_026335482.1:0-253 GCF_001194135.2 Octopus bimaculoides | reverse complement strand
AGACAAAACCTGCCTCTCTATTCTCACCTTCCTTTTCAAGTGATACTTGAGAGATAGGTTTTCGTCTCTAATCCTTTCGCTCGGGTTCACCCCACGCATCCTTTCACCATGGCCACCAGTATGATGAACACTACCGTGCCTTCCCTGTTAAGGGACGTTGGTGGAGCAATTCGCACAATAGACTCGGCCGACAGGCGGACTCTTCCCATACGTGACAGCAGCCGTTCGGCATAAGCCCACAGGTCGGAAATCT
>NW_026335481.1:0-475 GCF_001194135.2 Octopus bimaculoides | reverse complement strand
CAAGCTAACCTGTCATATCTTTCGACTTTTCTTTCTTCCTTATCGCATACTTTGTCAGCTGGACATGCTATATCTATGATCTAGCATAGTTTGTTTTCTTTCTCAATTAAAACTATGTCCGGCTTATTATTATTATTGTTGTTATTATTATTATTATTATTATTATTATTATTATTATTATTATTATTATTGTTATCTTTTCAATTTTATTTGTATTTCTTACCGAGTATCTTCCTGACACCTAGGGCAAAGAAACTCACTGTATACATTGGTAGGCTATTAAAAGAATGACACCAGATTGTTCATGTACAAAGTCATGTGATAGAAAATAAAGTGAAAAAAGACAGAGAAAAAGGAACGAAAAATAAAAATGAAAAAATGAAAAAGAAGAGAAAGAAAATACAAGAGAAAAAGAATAAAATTCGCAGCGACAATGCTCTTCTCAATACGTGTGACGTAGCAGTTAAGACAATCT
>NW_026335480.1:0-587 GCF_001194135.2 Octopus bimaculoides | reverse complement strand
TATATATACACACACAACTATAAGAGCTACTAATAATTTCATACTTTTATGACACTTGAACAGGCATATTTATGAAATACACCTAGTATCTTAAAGCAATCTTTCAGGCTCGGTTTATACATGATTTATGCCTGAAAGCTTGTTTTAAGATACATGCCATATTTTATAAATATGCCTGTTCAAGTATCATAAAACATGAAACTATTAGTAGCTCTTTCGGTCGTGTATTTAAATTGATATTTATCTCGCACTGGATAGAGTACTTTTTTTGTTGATTTTACCTCTGTTGGATTTATAAAGTTCACACACACACATACATACATAGCACATACATACATATGCACATATCTATGTATGTAGTATGTATGTAAGTCTCACCTGTGGGTGTATAGGATCTTCAGGTGAGCTATAACTTGCCTGCTGATCCTGCGTACACATTGCTGAAACTCAGATTAGCAAGAGACCGTTTCAAGCAAAATGAAATATAATATTAATCTCCATGATATTAAGCACTCTTTTTTTTCTGATAGTGAACATTAAACGGGTATATATATATGTGTGTGTGTGTTTTTATATATATATATATA
>NW_026335478.1:0-460 GCF_001194135.2 Octopus bimaculoides | reverse complement strand
TAACGCTTATATTCATGTATATTCATGAGTCGAAGATTTGTTCAATTCACAGAGCTGCAATACTTCGTTGATAGAAATACATTTCATTTTTGATTAAAGATTAAATCCCAAGAAATGAAGTAATGTCACGACGGCACATGACCATTCTATAAGTTACAGAATTAGTTTTCTGGTTAAAAGAAAACATTGGAATCGAATAATATTGTAGGGTCGATAAAAAGTAGCAACTGTGAAATATTAGCAGTTTACGTTTCGAATCCCAGTATTACCATAAAATTATATTGTCATTGTTAATGCTACTGCTATTCATGCCATCAACAAAATTCTCATCTGCTTCAGCATCATCATCATCATCATCATCATCATCAGTATTATCATCATCATTAACAACATCAACAAATATCATCAAAATTATCTCCACCTTCACCATCATGATCATCATTGTCATCATCATCATCAT
>NW_026335477.1:0-235 GCF_001194135.2 Octopus bimaculoides | reverse complement strand
TATATATATATATATATATATATATATATATATATACATACGTGTGACATGTATGCATGTATGTATATCAAGACGAGTGGAGATGTGACTGAATCCATTATCAAACTGTTTGTATTGTCCTGTCAGCTGTCTATCATCCTATTGATATGTACAATTCCTGTTAGCGACCTATAATTCAGTTGATGTGTATGTATATATATATATATATATATATGCATTTATATATATATATATA
>NW_026335476.1:0-207 GCF_001194135.2 Octopus bimaculoides | reverse complement strand
TGTATGTATGTATGTATGTATGTATGTATGCATGCATGTTTGCTTGTGTGTATACGTTACTATAACAGAACCAGATGTCAGACAGGTTTGCTTTCTTCATTGATCTGGCATTCGCTTGGATGTTTGGCATTATTTTTGTTGTTGTTGTTTTCCTTTGCAGAAGACACGCTCTCTCTCTGTCTCTCTCTCTCTCTCTCTCTCTCTCTC
>NW_026335475.1:0-935 GCF_001194135.2 Octopus bimaculoides | reverse complement strand
TTCTTTTTATAATTTCTCTTTCACTTTATATTTTGCCTTTTGGTTTTGTTTTCGCTTTTCATGCATTCAATGGATTAATAATTATTAATACATCATAATTACTGCTGCTGACTAATTAATTAATTAATTTGTTAATTAGTTAATTAAATGAAGAAAGTGAAATATATTTAGATTTCATGTATATATATTTCAAATTGGATAAAAGGTAAGGATTTTGAATTTTCTTAAAAAAGTAATGTGTGTGTGTGTGTGTGTGTGTGTACCACTAT
Organism: Octopus bimaculoides; assembly: GCF_001194135.2. Classification (NCBI taxonomy): domain Eukaryota; kingdom Metazoa; phylum Mollusca; class Cephalopoda; order Octopoda; family Octopodidae; genus Octopus; species Octopus bimaculoides. The sequence continues at coordinate 666 of NW_026335475.1, read as the reverse complement.
TTATGTATGTATGCTTGTGTATATATGTATATGTGTGTGTGTGTGTGTACATTTATAAATATACACACACACATATGTAAACAGACATAAAACTACATATTTTTGCACACACACACAAAAAATATGTGTAACTGTATTCTTTGTGTGTGTGTGTATATATGTATGTATGTATGTAGGTAGGTATATATGTATGTATGCATATATGTATGTATTTATTTATGTATATGTATATATCTATGTATGTATATTTGTATGTATGTATGTATGTATGTGTTTATGTATGTATTTAAGTATTATGTATCTATGTATGCATGTGTGTATGTATGTATTTATGTATCTATGAAACTATCTATCTACTAATCTATCTACATATATATATGTCTTGTCTATTTGTCTGTCTGTCTATTTATCAATATGTATATATATTGTACACAGTAATATATGTGTATGTGGGTGGCTCTATATGATTATAAACACACGCACACACACACATGTATATATAATGTTCAAGTTGGTTGGGACCTCACCCATCAGATTGTATAAGCAACTCATTCCAAAAATGCAGGTAGATGAGACTTGAAATCCTAGTCATATATATTAACTTCTTTTCAACTTTATATCGTGGCAGCCCAGTAAGAAGCATGTTTCCCAACCACATGGTTCTGA
>NW_026335474.1:6198-6679 GCF_001194135.2 Octopus bimaculoides | reverse complement strand
TTCCTGTGTGTGTGTGTGTGTGCATGTGTTTGCTTACGTACGTGCGTGTGCAAGTGCGTGTGTCATTTATGCCCCTTGTGTGTGTAGTTGTATACGTGTTTATGTGAGTGTGTGTTGTGTATGTGAGAGGTGCGTGTGCGTGTGTGTATGTGTATGTGTGTGTTTATGTGTGTGTGCGTGCGTATGTGCATGAGAGCGTAAGGATGTGTGCCAGGTATGTGTGTTATTTTGTGTGTGCACTCCTCTGTGTGTGTGTGTGCATATGTATGCGGATGTGTATGTACGTGTATGTAGGCGTGCGCGTGTATATGGGTGTGTGTGTGTGTCTCTGTGTGTGTAGGGCCGTGTAAGGTGTGTGTCTCTACCACTGTGCGTGTGTGTGTGTGTGTGTATATATGTGCGTTCGTCTATATGTGTGTGTGAGGGCGCGCATGTATGTTTGTCATGTGTGTGGGCGGTATATATGTAAGGTGTGTGGGAG
>NW_026335474.1:2079-4936 GCF_001194135.2 Octopus bimaculoides | reverse complement strand
CAGTAGATCGCGTAGGTTGCGGGCGCGTTTGAAAGAGGATATATATATTCAGAAAATGAAGAAGACCTCAGATCAACTGGCACATCAATTTCACCACATTTATAGCTTATTATTTAATACAAAACATGGCATAATATTTGTGTGACATGACAAATCTTACGGCCGTTTCTGCATCCGGTGCCGATCAATGTTTACAAATAATTGGGAAAATAAAATTTTCCATCTTCATAGGACATTTGAATCAGGGCACGATGTTTCATCAGAGGAAAACAAAGCATCCAAAATAAACAAAAGGAAGAAGGTAGAGGAATGAAAACATGGCCTAGAAAAGATGTCTGGAAGCCTAAAATGTTAAAAGCATATAATTTACCATCTTAGGGCTACGAAGGCCGTAGGTAAGAGAGTGAAATAGTACTGGTATAGGAAGTTAAAAACTTTTTTATGGGTAATTCCAGTATAAGGGCGAACCAAGATATTTTAAAACATATGAAAAGAAATTATCAATAATAATAATAATAATAATAATATTAATAATAATAATAATACAAGGAAACTTACTAACAAAAAAACTCAAGTTAGAATGTATCCAAACATTGCTGAAGGGTGCTTAAGATAGTGTACTCACAGAAATATTACAGAGAACCCCGACCTATTGTCCGCAAACGGATAGACTAAATCCAGCGATCTCTAGAATTGGTCAATTATATTTGAACAGATGGCATAAGTTAAAACCGTTACAATTGATATGTAAATAAAGATAAATAGATAAGAAAATAAGTATAGGGTACGGGGGAGCAGAAAATGTTATAAGTGGTACGGGTCCGCTTAAGTACTTCTGCAGCTTATCGATATAGCATACATGAGAAAAACGGTCAAATGGGCACTATGCTGGACTTATAGTTAAGAGAGAGGCAACTAGTGCAGTTATTAGAATGAATCTATATAAAAAAAAACTGTTAAAAATAATGTTGGACTTAACATCTTATATAGGAAATTGTGATAGTAATTAGATGTACACAGGTACCCAAAAAATTTCTATTTTATAGGTACACTACAATTCACAATCCTAAAACCACACCACTAGCATTTAAGCGGTTAATATTTCAGACCAAATCACATTTACTAAGTATTCTTAATATGCATTACTTTACCCTAAAATTAGATTGCTCACATCATTAAATCTAATAATTTAAGAATTACAAATTTAAAATTACATTGACTATTTAGTGGTTTCAGACATACTATATCAATCAACAGGTTACACATACAGTCCTCCATAGTAAAACCAAATTTTACAAATATGTCCTGGTAAGCACAGCTACCTTAGTACCAAGTGCTTGCAGATACATACATGTATGGTGGAAGAGGGTAAACATTGAGTACATTAAAATAAAATAAAATAACTAAAATAAATTAATCAAAATGGTGGTAATGTTGCTCCTAAATTTGTAGGGCTAATTAATGTCTATATAAAATGGAGGAAGAACAATAAGTGAAGGAAGTACAATAAGTTAGTAGAGAATTAAGTCCAAATTACAGCAAGTGGCAACAAATACATCCATGGTATAAAAGGTGCTAGTGGGTAAAAAAGATGAAGTTAAAATTTGAATAAAATTTCGGGATTGAGGTAGTTATTAATGGTATTAAAATATGTGGTAGAATACCTGAGTTCTCTGCGTTCTAAAAAAAGTTCATGATTGAAATAACTGGCCATATTACAAGGGGCTAGATGATAATATTAAGGAGGAAAGTCTAATTGGTATAAGAAGTAGGTAACAGATAGGGGGAGGGGTGAAAACTAAACTAAGAATTAGGATAGATGGAGGGGATGCTTAAATGGATACCGTCAAACAGCCCCGGTAATTACTAACAAGACTAGCTATAATTAAGAGATAAGCTATATATCCTTCACTTTACTAACAAGGGCTACTATTTGTATGCTGTGGGGTTATTAGTACCATTATGTGGTAGTATAAGTGTTTCTAATATCACCTATATTTATCAAAATTAGACCTGCCTTTGTGAAAGCAAACTACACTTTACTCCTCTCTCAGGTTCACTAGCGCATTTCGTGCTGTTAGAATGAAAAATAATATCATTAATGCAAAGATAACATTTCCTATTTTTTTCATTATATGAAGGTGCAGTGGCGAATATCTCCCATTTTAATGTGAAGCTAATATCCCTATCTTTGAGTTCCCAAATATACTTACTTAATCCTGTCGAATTTATTCTGTTTCTATTTCTAAAAGAACGCTGATGTGTGTGTGTAGTCTACGTTTTAACCCATTTGGGATAGCTCTTGTATACTCATTTTACTATGCTGTGTTGTGACTGTACATCGGTAAATTACGTCTTTAATTCTACAAGTATTACCGAAGGCATAATTATCCCTATTCCTACAATCCCATAGATTGTGCTCTGTGTGGGGGGTGGGCGGAATTTCTACCTAGTGGGGTAGGGTTAAGTCTATTGTGATTAAAGTGGTTATTTTGGTTCTGAGTGTATTCTTTACAATGGTTGGGGTGGCGTTTATTGTTTTTATTTCTACTTACACCGCCGTCGCTGCTATTTTTGCTTCTATCTAAGTAGAAAATATGTAATTTTTTTATTATTCAGGGAGGATTTGATGAACGCTAAATTTGTGTTAGACTATAACCTATCCTTATTGTACTACTTTTTATAAGTTTAGAATACCTATTACTCTTATCAAATTGCTTATTTGCTTAGCTAAGTCAGTCTTTATTTGCATTGCATAATGGAGTATGCACCAGATCAAATTCTCCCGAATTATTGGTAGCCTCTTCGTGATTAGAGTGTTTATTCATAAAATCATAAAATATTAGCCAATTTCTTT
>NW_026335474.1:0-2069 GCF_001194135.2 Octopus bimaculoides | reverse complement strand
TATATAAACTATCAAAGTAACCATCCACAATCAGTAAAAAAGGCTTTAATTAGAGGCATTAGCAAAAGGATTTCCTATCCCTCATCTGATGTGGATGTATTTAATAGTCATAAGGATTTGAAGAAAAGTCGAGGTAACAGCAGCACGAGATCATCATAATCTATCACAGCCAGATGATTCGGGAAGCTATGTCAAGACATGTTGCACCAAATATTTCAATCATGGTATAATAGTATATCAGTGCAAACTTAGATATGAACCTTGGTGTAAAACAAAGCTGTGTAAACGCACCCACTCAATATTCAACATATGTAGCTGCTGAGCAGATGAAGATTAAACGTGAATGGAAACTTGGAGCAATAGAAACGAAAATGGAAGACTTTTCTAACAATTACAGCTTGACTTAATTAAACCCTACACCAACGACCATGATCTGTGAACTGTACAATGACGACTTATATATTGTTCCATGTTCAACTGAATCATATCTATAAATCATCTCCAATGGAAATGTGTGCTTACGAAGTTTTCGATCCCGTAATCAGCATATCAATGACGAAGAATCTTCCATAATACCCGGCGGGGAAAGAAAGAAGTCCACTTCAAATTACTGTGAAGAGTGAACTGTCGTGGTGGTTTTATTTGTAATATATTGCCCAAGCCTCGGTCGATAAACCGACTACGCGAAATCCTCAAAGCCTTTCGGTATATCTTTAAAAGGCTAGTGTATTTTCTTTTTCTGCACTCCACAATGCAAACTTGCAAAAATCAATCATCAAATACAATGGCTTGATAAATTTCGTCAAGCAAAACAGCAATACAAGTTGAACCACTAGCAATGATGTATTGGCAAAATTAATATATCAATGAGAATATGAACTATTCGTTGAATAACATCAACTCCAATGAGTACGTCGTACAAAAAAGAATGCCAGAGACAAGAATGACCAAACAACTCTTGCGCTGTTAATTTACAGAAGGTTACCATCCACTGAAGTAGGAAAGGCATCTGACAAACGCGTCCATGACTCCCGTAAGATCATTTACTTTTTGAACACTCATTATAACAACCTTAGAAACGCAAGTGAAAAATCATATGCACAAAACAAGCATGAGTGAAGCCGCGGCTGCATATAAGATTTGAAATCAAAAAGAAAAAGTGAGAACAAGGAGAAGAGAAACAGCTCAAAATAACTTCTGGAATTAGTATCATCTCTCTCTCTCACTCACTCTCTTTCTCTCTCTCTCTCTCTCTCACTCTCCCACTTTCTTTATCTTTCTCGCTCTCTCCCTCGGTTCAGTGGAGATTATGTTTCCAAAGTTACATTGCACTCATCGGAAGGCACTCTAACAAGAAATGGAAACTTTCAAATCATCGACCAAAAAATTTTAGAAATATCCTTGACAATGAGGAACACAGAAGAGAGAGAGAGAGAGAGATAGAGAGGCAGACAAAAAGATTGCAAGAACTAAGAGTTAATCATAAGTATTGCATAGTCGTTCGATTAAAATGCGTCTATGAAAGGATATTATGTATTAGTATTTTCAGAATAAAAATTGCGTACATTGTTGCTGAATTTTAAGTACCGGCTACAGATATCAGCAGGGTGGCGTTTTCTACTGACTATTTTATCTGCGCTTATTCAAGTAGCGTTTTTTGCTGTTTTTTAAGTTCATTTAACGATCGAAGTTCAAATTATTTATATTAGTAAGCTATTTTAACTCTGAAAATAAACTTTACCGCATAGATTCAATTTGATATAATTTTATTTCTGCGACCTTTAACTGATTACATGAATTTCAGCTTATGTTCTTCAAAACTTTCATAAATCCTTCCAAAGGACTGTTGAACCGTGATAAATACGCTTACTATTTCTGTCTATCGCGTTATCAAAATAAACATTTTCCTTAAACTTATAAGACGAAAATATCTATATATCTTTGACATTTTTTTTTTCATATATATATGTTTGCGTCTAGCCGCAATAATATATACAAAATACAACACGTAATAGTTACAAAATACATATAAGTATACAGTGATATGTGCCATCGCTCACACACACACA
>NW_026335473.1:0-422 GCF_001194135.2 Octopus bimaculoides | reverse complement strand
CTGAACCCGAGACCATGTGGTTGGTAAGTAAGCTACTTACCACACACCCACTCCTGCGCCTTGTATGTTTTGTTTTATGTATTTATTCTCATGCATATAGTTGCATGTCTAGACATGCTCATATATACTTAAATGATAAACTTCTGGAAATTTTTACAGATTTTTTACAGTTCCAATGATGGCTTGGATCTGTACTCTTCGAATCAGCTTTCTTCTTCCTGGCTTTGAGAAGCCTAATTTCTCAAGATTGGTATTTAGGCAGTGTTACATATCCCAGGACACCAATAATTACAGGTATAAACCTGAACTTGTAATCTGGATAGAGTAGCTGTAGATTCCTCAATGTCTGTATGTGTGTGTATCTGTGTGTGCTCCAATAACACTGTACTTATTCCACGTCCTCGCGTTGTTTTTTCGTGTTT
>NW_026335472.1:0-396 GCF_001194135.2 Octopus bimaculoides | reverse complement strand
GTTTCAGAGGACCTCAGCTCTTTAATGCCCTGCCGGGACATTTGATAAATCTGCAAGACATGGATGTGGATGTCTTCAAGGCGGAGCTCGACGCTTTCCTCTCCGCGATACCGGACGAACCAGTGGCTCGAGGTGAGACACAGTTTGGGGCAGCGATGTCAAGTTCTCTTGTACACCAGATGTGCCATCGAAACTCTTGATTGGACTGTGTCAGTTGGAGGAGAGCAGCCATGCAAGGAACGTGAAGAGAGCACAGCATAAAGACGGAAAGTCACGGTGGTGCTCCAGCATGACCACAGCCACTTGGCTGAAACCCATAAATAAATAAATAAATATATCTACACACATATATATATATATATACATATATATATATCTACACACACACACACACAC
>NW_026335471.1:0-211 GCF_001194135.2 Octopus bimaculoides | reverse complement strand
ATATATATATATATATATATATATATATAACTGTGTGTGTGTGTGTGTGTACATACTTGTATATAGTCTTTCACTCTCCAATCACTTTCAGCTTGATAACTGTGGTCATGCTGGGGCACTACCATTTATGTATATTTACTACATATGGATATATATATTTGTATATGTGTGTGTGTATGTATATATATATATACAGATATATATATATATA
>NW_026335470.1:0-767 GCF_001194135.2 Octopus bimaculoides | reverse complement strand
TTTTTCTTTCCCAAGCAAACAACCTCCCCCCTACACACACACACTCCCTCCTCCTATTTCTCTAATCCAGTACACGTTTTCTTTACTTCTTTTTGTCTACTCCCAATTTTTGTCTTAGCTTTCTTTCGTTTTATTTCTGTCTATATTTACGATTACGTATTAAGCATATTATTAGTACTATCGAAATATTTACTGCAACTGTTATATTGAAGTTGTCATAATTATTATCATTATTATTATTATTATTATTATTATTATTATTATTATTATTATTATTATTATCATTATCATTATTATTATTATTGTTATTATTATTATTATTGTTATTATTATTATTATTATTATTATTATTGATGTCGTGATGGTCGTTTTTAACTCTCACTTATTAATTCCCTTCTTCTTTATGAGACATAAATAAGCTCTATGTTAAAACGCAATTCAAGGATCCAATATTACTTAACATAAGATAAAAAAAAATTAAGTTAAAATATGAGAAGACCATACATCATAATTCAGTAATCTTTATATGCTAAACATGAAATAATATATCTGTGGATTAACGAAAACGAAAGATTCGTCTGTAAGCATAGAAACGTATAAACAAATGATTTTTTTTAAATACATTTATAAATGTCTCCATGAGACATAATGGCGGTTAAATTATAGGCTCAGTACCGTTAAACAGACGAAAGAGAGATTTCCCTCAATCCACTTGGAAAGAGCTCCTGTCTATTTATATATATATATATATATATATATATATATAT
>NW_026335469.1:0-561 GCF_001194135.2 Octopus bimaculoides | reverse complement strand
ATGTATGTGTATGTATATATATGTGTATATGTTTATCTTATGTATGTGTATATGCATGTATATGTATGTGTATGTATATATATGTGTATATATGTATGTACATTCATACATATATTTATATATGGTGAGTTTGTGAAAGCATGTGTATGAAGTGGAGAGAAGAGATGTCCACACATTGAGAAATGACATCATATACAAATATACCTGCTATATATATATAATGACACAATGATACAGGGCTAATGTGTATAAATACAGTTTAGCATGTTATCTGAATACAATTTTAGAGCATATGTATACAACCTCACAAAACACATATTTGTGAATTTATGGTTCATACAGATGTACACAAATATATTCATGTGTATAACATTAGGATGGGAGAGAAAATAAACCAAAATATGATAAAATTTTCCTGTTTTAGATATTCATATGATATCTATGATAAAAACCAAAAGTTAACCATTTTTAGTTCTTTCAAAGCTTGGCAAAAAATTTTGAATAACTAAAAATGTTATTTTGGAGACATTTTTATTTTTTCAATTTTTCTTTGATTTTTTT
>NW_026335468.1:1784-1933 GCF_001194135.2 Octopus bimaculoides | reverse complement strand
ACACACACACACACAGTCACACACACACACATCCACACACGGATTAAATTGAGAATTCTATCCAAATACTTACAGTTTTCAATGTCCAACCAGATGTCAATCTTTTAAAGAGATTTTTTACCGTTTCATTTAATTGTAATTCTTTTACT
>NW_026335467.1:0-777 GCF_001194135.2 Octopus bimaculoides | reverse complement strand
TATATATATATGTATATATATATATATATGTATATATATATATTCGAGTTGACAAATGAAAAGCAGGCACTCGAAACACTTAGTAGGCTTTACATGTATTGTTTAAGCAGTTTCATTCATGCGCACAGACCCACATAGACTACAGACACACACACACTTACACAAACACACACACATATTAAATAGTCACCATCTCTTTTGAAATAGTGATTTCTCTTCTCTCCGGATATTTGCTGTCGAAGAACATGTTTCCGTCTACCCGATCTGCGACAGTTCACATATTGATGAAGATACGTGGTGGCTTATTTAAACAATGAAGCGTATCATCACACAATAACATACTTCCACAGTGGCCAACTTCGAACTTGTTATGATCGAACCCATTTGTACTGGGCACGAGGTAGATTAGAATTACTCTGTCACGTGTTAATGTATCCTATTTCGTTTTGTCAATCACAGCTTCTTTCATATCTTTAGTTCGTTTATTTTCATTTCCCTTGCCTTTTCTTCATCAATAGCCGGGTTAATTAGTTATCCTTCATTGGTAAACATAGCAGGAAAATTGAAATTAATTGTTCTATATATGGAAGGAAGGCCTCTGCAAACAATATTCAATATTTCACTATTTGTTGTATAGTGTACATTTACCATTAATGAATTAATTTACCTAACAATGAAGAAAGAAGGGGTAAAAGGAAAGGAACTTAACTAACAAAATGAAAGAAACTTAATTAATATCGTAATATATATATTGATATATATATATATATATATATA
>NW_026335466.1:0-305 GCF_001194135.2 Octopus bimaculoides | reverse complement strand
AGAGAGAGAGAGAGAGAGAGAGAGAGAGAGAAAGGGGGGTATGTGAGAGAAAGAGGGAGATGATGTACAACTTTGCTTAACCATGTCTCTTTAACAGAAATTCTGTGACCAACATACTGAACCGACACACTGAACACTATCATTTTTGTTTTCTTTTTTTCTTTCTTATATAACTATATATATATGATAGATCGTTGACCACTACATTTATATATTTTTTTCTCCTTGTTTTCTCTCCTTATTTCTTTCTGTGTACCTTTCTGTTGAAGAGCGTAGCTCGAAACGTCAAAGACTTTCTCTATTCC
>NW_026335465.1:0-266 GCF_001194135.2 Octopus bimaculoides | reverse complement strand
ATGTATGTATGTATGTATGTATGTATGTATGTATGTATGTGTACGTGTGCACACATATAGATACACACACGCACACACATACACACACATATATAATTTCAATACGGTGCAGATAATTCAGGAAAAATATATTTGGGAAGATATCATTAACTCTATTATTATCCAGTGTAACACTTTAAATATGATAATAACAGAATCAGTAAGATAGGCGATTGCAGTGCCCCCCAAAAAGCATTAGACAGCTGAAGGATTAAAATTAAAATCAA
>NW_026335464.1:0-401 GCF_001194135.2 Octopus bimaculoides | reverse complement strand
ATGCATACATACGTGCATGCATACATGCCTATATACTACATACATATATGTGAATATATATATGTATACATATATGTATATGCATATGTATGTATATACATGTATGTGTGTACATGTGCGTGCGTGTGCGTGTGTGTGTAATGTGCATGTATGTATGTGCATCACTTAAAACATATCACACATTTGGACACGGAAAATACTAATCCGAGAAACCAATTAATAATAAGCAGATTGAATTAACCACAAATTCTTGGAGGCTGAAAATATGTCGCAACGTTTACGAAACAATCATTCATTATGTCCCAAGAGAAAAAGCAACGAAGGTTTACCAAAGCGCCATCTTTGGGGAGAGGAGCAGCAGTACTTTCTTAATGACAAAATAATCGTTTGAATTGTAATTA
>NW_026335463.1:0-669 GCF_001194135.2 Octopus bimaculoides | reverse complement strand
TACATACTTTCATATCGCCTAATATTTAGAATGGGAGACGATAACCACACTTTAAACCACCCAGACTATAAAATGTAATATCCAGACCAAACACCGAAACCACTCACCACACCATTACATGCTCTGCACTACATCCCACACATTACACCACACTACTACAGCCGTACTACAGCACCTACACTCTACAATACTACATTATCTTTATCAATTCTTTTTTTATGTCTCTTTGCAGCTTCCATAAAATCTGAGCAGTTTTTTTGTCCAGTTTCTGGCGGTTTTACATATCGAACTATAAACAGATTAATTAACGAGGTTTGTTACTAATTAATTTAATTAACATCATCATTCTCTGTAAATATCATTAGCATATCTTGCTATTGTTGTTGCTATTGTTGTTGATATTGGTGCTGCTGCTGTTTAGCTTTGGGACCTGCCCCCATCAAACATATCTATGGTGAAAACAATTCCTGCCATGCCCATCACGTCTATTTTTTAACCATTTACTTTTAGATAATATTACACAAAAATACGTAAAGGAATCTTACTGTGAGGCAACCTGTGAAAAGGAATGTTACACTACGCCACCTCAGCCAATACATGTGTATGCATGCATGTGTGCCTGTATGTCTAAGCGTACGTATGTATATATTTTATATATATATATATATA
>NW_026335462.1:0-550 GCF_001194135.2 Octopus bimaculoides | reverse complement strand
ATGATGTGCAATGACTCAGAAATCCAGATTCATCAGTTCTACTCTTACAGCTAGGCCATTTTCGTGCACTAGTGATATTTTTCTGAGCTTTTTAACACTATGCGTTTATACGGAATGCATTCTCAAGTCAAATTACACAGTTGCCAAATCAGATATACAGAATGCTATATGCATACAGATGTCTACATTCATACATGCATGCATACAAACATGGGTTTATACATATGTAAATATGTACATATACACATGCATTCAGATACATGCATAGACACATAATACATATATACTTATATACATACATTCACGCTTACGCCTATTCACACATATACATGCACACATATGCACATACATAAACATACACACAAATTTACATATACATGCATACACACTTGCATATATATACATATGCATACATGCATACCCACACCCAGTTACATGCATACACATATACATACAGACATATATATATATGTATACGTACATATACGTATATACATATAAACCTACATACATACATACATACAATCACATGCATACACAAACATATATA
>NW_026335461.1:0-267 GCF_001194135.2 Octopus bimaculoides | reverse complement strand
TGATTACGGAGAAGAAGCGACGAGCAAATTTCACATCTGCGCATTTTCTGATTTTCATTCAAATCGTGTGGTGCCCATTAGTCGAGTTTTATTTTATTTTGCGATCGCATGCAAATGGTTGCAGGTAGTTCTCTGGCTAACTTGAAGTTCTGTTGCCAGTTCTCTAGTGGACTTTAATTGATTGTCATTGATGACAGATGGGCATCCACTACACTCTCGATCTTCAAGGCTCAGGTCTCCACTGCGAAATCGTTTAAACCATTTTCG
>NW_026335460.1:0-361 GCF_001194135.2 Octopus bimaculoides | reverse complement strand
ATATATATACATATGCATATATATCTATATATATGTATATGCTTACTTATATATTAGTGTGTGCATATGTTGGTAGATAAATTCACACCCACATACGCAATATACATATAGCTATTTAGGTATTAACCTTTTCCTTTATATAAAATTAGATATAAAAGGGTGTGTAACGAATCATCTTTCACTACTATTTCGTAGCGCACTATACTTACTATTGTTACAAAGTGAAATTTATCATTGATTGCGACGTTTCGGCCTATGCACTGTCATCAAACATCGGTGTCATTGTCAAACATTTCTTTGTGAATATCAACAAATGCATACATACGGACACATACACACACACACACACACACATATATAT
>NW_026335459.1:0-698 GCF_001194135.2 Octopus bimaculoides | reverse complement strand
GCAGTATATATAAATATTAAACTATTTCTGAATAATTTTCTTTTCTTTTCTTCCTTCTATTGTCGTATAAGTTTGGTACATGCTCAAAAATATCCATAAATTTCTATCCTTTTGTTAATATATTCTTATTAATAACCCTATGAATAGCCATAAACTTTGTCTGTATACAATATATACAACATTGTTTTAAAACTTTTTAATTATAGTACTACATTATTAGACTTCTCCTGTTTCATTATCAATGGACTGCTAGTGGGCGACCCCTTAGTTGTCAGCCAGAATCTTGTTTTAAGTTTTCCTTAAACCTCATGAGTTTATGTCTATACCAACCATGATTTCTGTCTGCTCTCTCACCCCTACCTCTAAAGATAATGCCCTTATTCTCTTAAGCTTTAGATATACAAGGTTTAATATGATAGTCTATAAATCTAAACAAAAAAATACAAATAAAATCAGTGACAGGCTGAGTCTTATTTGACATTTTATTTATTAGCTTCCATGGTGTGGCGAAATCAAGATGACTAAAGCAAGATGTTCTCTGTCTTTCTACCTAACCTCTGGGAGATTTTAGGTATCACATTACTAATGTGTCCATCTGTCCTAATTTAATTAAATGCTATGTATTTGTGCAACTGAAGATTGCTCTGAATTTTAAATTGATGTAATGATTACATTGTTCAATTAATGGAGTTGCATGA
>NW_026335458.1:0-496 GCF_001194135.2 Octopus bimaculoides | reverse complement strand
AATTCATATTTTTTCCTTCCAAATGATTTTGAAGACTGCGGAATAAATGAAAATCAAATGGGGTAATTCCCGGCGAATATGGTATGTGGGGCATCGGTTCCCATTCAAACTGTTCCAGCCTTTGGAATGTCATCGTCGCTGTATGTGGTCCAGTATTATCCTTATAAAAGAATACCTTTCGTCTTGAAACTAAAGGTGGTCCTTCTCCGATGGCGTCATCAGGTGTCGATGAATGGTTGAATGACCAAATCCAAGCTTCTCTGCTAGTTCCTCAACAGTTATGATGGGATTTTGTTCCACCAGGGTTTGCAGGATGTCCTCGTCAAGCTCTACAGATCTTCCAGGGCGAGGCTCGTCTTCTAGGCTGTAGTTTCCGGGTCGGAATTTCTGGAACCACCGTTGGCACTGCCTTACGCTTTTTGTCTGATCCCCATATACTGCATTAATATTCCTCACACTTTCCTTTGTGTTGTTGCCTTTATTGAACTCATAAAGC
>NW_026335457.1:0-317 GCF_001194135.2 Octopus bimaculoides | reverse complement strand
TCTAGTTGAAGTAATCTATGCAAGAAAGTTCAGAGATAGAAAATGTAGAAATAGTAGCCAAGTGTTGATTTCCGGTCATGTGGCCTAGAGAAATAGACCGACATGGCAATGACGTGAATGGCTCTAAGCCTAATCGACTAAGAAGTGAAGTGCAGAGTTAGCAAGGGTGTTTTTATTAATGGAACGCTAAACGTTCTAGAAACTTCCAAGAGAAACACTAAGCTTCTTGAATAATTAAGAATAACGTCTCATGACACAGATGCTTTGAGAAACTTAGTAAAAGGAGGTTACTCTATAATCTTTCTTGCAAGGGAGAT
>NW_026335456.1:0-397 GCF_001194135.2 Octopus bimaculoides | reverse complement strand
TGGCGTACAACAATACACATACACATATCCAAACATACTACACACATACAAACCTTTATCAGCAAGCAATACAAACATGAGAAGCTAGCTTTACTTACTAGGCCAGCCAGATTTCTTACAAGCACCAGCACCAATCTTTTATTGCAAGCGCAATCAGCCATCAGTACAAGCGACGCCATTGTCGCTGCTCAATAACAATAATTTAACACACCGCCGCCATTATAACGCAGAGGATGTTTTGTTACACACGTGGGCAATAATGAATAATACATAGGAGTATACATAAATACATGCACACATACATACGTACATACATGCATAAATATATACATACATATATACGTATATACGCATGCATACACATAAACACGTACACATATATATATATACATTTATA
>NW_026335455.1:0-210 GCF_001194135.2 Octopus bimaculoides | reverse complement strand
ATATATACATATATATAAATATACATACATGCATACATACATATATATATATGCATACATGCATAAAAGCTCACGAAAATGCGCACAGAATCAGATCTATATGTCAACGATTATATACACACAATCTGTGTGTATGTGTAGAGATCTTTTTATATAGTACGTATACAAATAGTTATATACACCTGTGCGGGTGTTTGTGAGTATATCCAT
>NW_026335454.1:0-566 GCF_001194135.2 Octopus bimaculoides | reverse complement strand
TATATATATATATATATATATATATATATGCTATATATAGGATGCTACATACTATATTTATAGTATATAGGATACTATATATCTTATATATACATGCATATGTATCACTCCCTCTCTCTTTCTCTCTCTCTCGCTTTCTATCTCTCTCTCTATGTCTAAATATATATAAATATAATTATACATATACCTATATATATGTATGTATATATATACCTATATATATATATATACATACATAAATACATATCTATCTGTCCATCTATCCACCTTTTACACTTTTACACGTGCACACACACTCACACACATTCTGTATATACATGCAGACACACGCACACGCACACACATATATACATGTGTATGTATAAATAAATATATATTTTGATATCAGCATATATATTTATATATATATATATACATATATAGATACGTGTAGATATATGTGTACATGAATAAAGATGCATATTTATATTCACGAGTAGATATATATGGAAAAATGCTAAAATACTTTGTCTTTTTTCCATATATATGTGTATGTATATGTATATGTATATATATGTATATATATT
>NW_026335453.1:0-413 GCF_001194135.2 Octopus bimaculoides | reverse complement strand
ATATATATATAGCATATATTTATAAGCATTTCCATTTTCTTCCTCGCCCCATTCGCTCTATCCATAAATACATATACAAACACACTCACACACACATACAGAGAGAATGAGAAGGAAAGAAAGAGAGAGAAAGAAAGAAAGAAAGAAAGAAAGAAAGAAAGTAAGAAAGAAAGAAAAAAAGAAAGAAAGGGGGAGAAAGAGATAAAGGAAAATAACGTAAATGTACAGAAAATATACATCTATACTTACATACATACGGAATTCCACCTTGGTATACATACATGACTTGATTTGTATATATACAAATATTCATACATACAGTTATACATACGTATGTGCGTGTGTTGGTGTGTGAGTAATTCCCAGTCATACATACAGATATATCCTCAGATATAAAATACATGTCTATTTGT
>NW_026335452.1:0-1001 GCF_001194135.2 Octopus bimaculoides | reverse complement strand
ACTACCCCTGAGGTTCTCCTTCAGCTTGGGGTACAACCAAAAGTCACAGAAGGCAAGATCTGGACTGTAGGGAAGGTGAAGGACAGTTTTGATGCTCATCTCTGTCAAGTTGTTGGTTACCAGGAATGGTCATCACTGAGAACCCTGGGAATGAACTTTGCACAAATTTTGAACATTCTGATCTTTATGAATAATTCTGTGTACAGTTGCTACTCCAACTCCAAGCTGCATGCTTACTGCCTTTATAGACACACAATGGTCTTCATCCAGAAAATTACGGGTTTTCTCAAGCTTCTCTGATCTTCTGATATCTCTCTCCCTCCTACACCTCTCATCATCTCTCATTTCTGCTCTATTGTCCTTCAACCTCTTGTGTTAATGAAACCGTTAATCCACAAGCAGTCTGGAGCATTTCATATGTTTCTGGAGTATTTTTACCTCGTATAACACAAAACTTTGTTGGATAGTAAGCTTCCAAATATCTTGACTACATTCTGCAAACTAGTTGGCTGTGATAAGTACAGTTTAATAAGATGTATTCAGAATTCTGTTATAGATGTCTTATTCAATCTGGAATAACAAAAGTTGACAAGTCATTTTATTAGATGTATAGTAATGGTATACTAAAATTACAGTTATCTAAGACAATTATTGTTGCTTCACCTTAAAAAGTCTTAAAACTTCTGGAATGTACTTCATACATCATTGTCAAAGTAAGCTTCATATTTAATGGCAATCTGAGCCATCTACATTTCTATGGTAATAGAATATCCATGTAAAGTCAAACCTGTAGAGAATCAAGCAGAGAAAAACAAAGCAAAATAGCAAAAGTATAATTACCCTTTGGAAAAGGAGGAGAATTCAATATTTCAAATAGAGGTTTGTTGTAAAGCAAAGGATAGAGAAGAGGGGTAACATGGTGAAATGACAATGAAAATGGGTACAGCAGAAGTAGGTAGGATGGGGATTTCTAGCAAGAGTGAGAGCTAACTGAAGTAGAC
>NW_026335451.1:0-247 GCF_001194135.2 Octopus bimaculoides | reverse complement strand
AACTGAATGACAATGCCATTTCTTTTCCCAGTGTTTACACCTGTTGAATCAGCGACAATCATCTTTGCACAGGTCCATAAATTGTATTCATCTAAAACAGCTGTTATTCTTTTCGCAACAGTATCGGTTTTTCCCTTTGGTAATTGGAATGCTTCTAATTTAACTTCTCTCGTTCATTCTTTAAAACTAGTACTTGATATACTTGATATTCTTGTTCATCAATATGTTTACCATCAAAATGCAATGA
>NW_026335450.1:0-223 GCF_001194135.2 Octopus bimaculoides | reverse complement strand
GCATACTTTCGTTCGATGCAGGGCTAAAATTTTCTGCAAACCGATTATTGCATTGTAAATACAGATGTATTGTTTTTATACCAGCATCGTCTAATCAAAACAAAACATGTACATAATAACATTTCCAATCAGTTAAGATCAGAAACCATGAGAGTCACTGCCTGATACTGCACCGGGGCATTTATTATTATTATTATTATTATTATTATTATTATTATTATTA
>NW_026335449.1:0-426 GCF_001194135.2 Octopus bimaculoides | reverse complement strand
TTTCCCAACTTTATTCATTTCCCTTTTTCTTCAATCACCACCCTTTCTATCTCTAATTACTACAGACCCTCTTTACCTACCCCCCTCTTCATTTCCTTCCTTCATTAGTCACTTTTCTCCTCCACATTCACTAGAGCTCAATTAAGCAACCACTGAAAGATGAAATACTTTTATTCTACATCTGACATATCTGTATTCCACAGGAACAGAAAATATTGGCCCAGAGGGATCATCATCAGCATGATCACCAGCACCAGCACCACCATGACAACGATGATGACGACGACAATGATCATGTATTCAGCATATATTTTTTTTTCATTCATTATGTTGTTTAGCCCCTGGTCAACCCTGAAACTTAATCATCAAGACATTCTATTGTAAACATATGTGTGTTTGTGGCTATATATATATATATATATATAT
>NW_026335448.1:0-259 GCF_001194135.2 Octopus bimaculoides | reverse complement strand
ATACATACATACTTACATACAAACATTCGCACGTACGTACGTACATACATGCATATATACATTCGTACGTTCGTACTTACATACATACATACATACATACATTCGTACGTTCATACGTAGACATTCATACATACGTACATTCGTACGTACGTACATACATACATACATACATACATTCGTACGTACGTGCATACATACATACATGCATGCATACATACATACATTCGTACGTACGTACATACATACATGCATGCATACA
>NW_026335447.1:0-600 GCF_001194135.2 Octopus bimaculoides | reverse complement strand
ACTATATATTTGTACTGTTGTTTAAAAATCGTGCTAGAATAAAGCCGTTCACAAATAAATGAACACCTTCACACACACACACACACACTCTCACAAATATATTTATAAACACAGTCATACTAACATGTAAAATGATAGATAAACGCCATTCAAATTCTATGATAAAACCATTCATTACAATTTTTTTGAAAAATAATGTACAACCATACATAAGTACATATCAAAAAGTAGCCAGATAGAAGAATTTTCTAAAGTTATATGCGCATCTATACATAAGTATGCATACACACGAAGAAAATGATTAAAGAAGGCTTCAATATTAATTGTTCAAAGATTGCATAACCTTTAAGTTTTATCATGAAGAGATTCATATTATTAACTACTGAAGTTATATTTGTAAGCGCCATTCCACTGTCCAGTGTCCATTACATCGCTTAAGGATCATTTACATTCGTTATGTGGACTCTGAAGAATTGACGATGCAAACTGTAATGAAAATTTTCCTTATACAGGAATTAGAGATAGAGATATTGATTAGAGATTAGAGATATTGAAACATACGCATGTATGTATGTATGTGTATGTGTGTGTCAGTATGTG
>NW_026335446.1:0-232 GCF_001194135.2 Octopus bimaculoides | reverse complement strand
TGTAAATAATGTACATAATTCCTCATCTCTTAAATATAGAACTGTTTTAGCGTAGTAGTCAATTAAATTTCAATGGATTATAACGGGAAATTCAAGATATAGTCCAACAAGCACAAAATATGCTTCACAGGGTGTATTATGATAATAATTAAAATGAGGAAAAGAGAAGTTCAGATTAATGTTGCGATCGTTTCCTGTAAACGAGTATTTTTTTATTCTATACTACGCATAG
>NW_026335445.1:0-292 GCF_001194135.2 Octopus bimaculoides | reverse complement strand
CTATCTATCTATCTATCTATCTATCTATCTATCTATATATCTATATATAATGTATGCATATGTATGTGTGCATGCATATATATATATATCTATGCATATATGTGTATGTATATATGTATATATATATGTGTGTGTGCATACGTATACATGTGTGTGTGTATATATATATATATGTATATATTATATATTGTATATTTTGTACGTGTAAATATACGTGCTTGTATATGTATGAGTGTATAAATGAACAAACTACTATGAATATACAAATATTTATGCTAGCACACACACACAC
>NW_026335443.1:0-1019 GCF_001194135.2 Octopus bimaculoides | reverse complement strand
GACAATAGCAATCGATATAAATACGACGCTATTGTATAGCTTCACTGCGTGTGTGCAACAAAACATGAAAAACTTGTCTTACCTTAGTAAATATCCTTAATTTGGGTTGTTCATTTTCGAATGTTCTTCCTAAGGTATGTATGTATATATATATTACTCTTTTACTCGTTTCAGCCATGTGGCCATGGTCATGCTGGAGCACCAGCACGGTCTTTCTGACTTCCTCAGTCTGGGTGTTTCATATCACCATTCCTGTCTATACCTTTGTCCCAGCTGTTGGTACATTTGGTGTATGAGGAAGTTTGATTCCACTGCACTTGTCCGTACCTCATGTCAGGATGTTGGTTCAAAACTGTAGTTTTCTTAGCCTATCTCTGTAGCTCATCTGCTGCACTGTTTCAATCTTTTTAGTGTAGCGGCATTGGACTGCTTCAAGCTCCACTGTTAGCTGGGCACTATGTGGTGACCATAAGTGGGAGCAGTGTTCCAGGTGGCTGAGAACAAAGGTTCTCCACAGGGTCAACATAATTTCTTGGTCTCTTGTCTTGATGGACCCCAGTATCAATCCTGTCAGTTGTCTGCACTTTGCTAATGTGCATTGAAATGATGCATCATTGCACATACTGATCCCCAAGTGTTTTACTGCCTGTGACTTAGGGATTGTAGTGCCTTCGGGTCCTGTAAATGTTGATTGTACTGTATTTGTGAGTTGATAGTACAGTGTTTGAAATTACACACACACACACATATATTTAAGTTTGAAAAATTTAAGAAGCTCGACAAATGAATGGACAGAAAATTCACACACAGGATATAGATGTATACTGTCAGTTATTATCTGAAAAATCATTATAATTTCATGTCTTTAATAAAAATATTGTTCATATTTTATGGTATCAACAGCAAAACGCTGAGGACAGTGGCACATAAATGTGAATCTTAATATATAAATCTGAAATTGTGTGTTTATGTGAAGCCTTTTTGAATGTTTATAGAAATCCACATTTTCCACTTTTTCG
>NW_026335442.1:0-352 GCF_001194135.2 Octopus bimaculoides | reverse complement strand
GTGTGTGTGTGTGTGTGTGTGTGTGTGTGTGTGTGTGTAGATAGATAGGTGCATACATACATAAATACATACATATAAGAATAAATAGATAGACAGACAGACAGATAGATAGTTAAATAGATGATAAATAGATAGGCAGATATATAAATATATATATAAATAGATAGATAGATAGATAGGCAGGCAGATAAATATATAGATAGATAGATAGATTGGATGTGCTAGAAACAAATGTAAAGAATATTATTTTTATATAAATACATTTGAAGTTATGTCCGTATCTACAAATGAGTAGAAATATAAAAATAATTTTGTCGTTATGTGTATGTAAATGTGTGTGTGTGTGTGTGTG
>NW_026335441.1:0-385 GCF_001194135.2 Octopus bimaculoides | reverse complement strand
AGCTCGCCGCCCTAAAAGAATAAAAGAATACATATAAGGATTTGTTCAAAATGCCACGTAGTGGGACTGAACCAGAAAACCTGTTGTCAGGAAGCAAACTTCATAACAGAAAGACACACACGCCGATAATTACCATAGTTGATGGTATATATGAAGCACGTTTTCCTCAAAACGACGTCTCAGAAAATTACCTCGGGTCGTATATGCGCCGTTAGGCCTCCCATAGTTTTTAACGCACTAAAAGCTTCTTTTCCTGAATATGCGCAGCTGAAATTGGGATGCGTCTAATACGCCCGTGCGTCTTTCATGCATGTCGTGTATGGTACATCTATTGCAGAGCTGAAGGAAGCGTTAACTGAAGAGTGGGAGAAACATGAATCAGTCT
>NW_026335440.1:113-358 GCF_001194135.2 Octopus bimaculoides | reverse complement strand
TACCTTGTGATGATGATGATGATGATGATTGTGCTGACATTATCTCAGTTGCTGTTTATGTCCGTTGGTTTATTTCTACACATCTTAAGTTTTTTGTTCTCTACTTTCTACAGCTGCAGTTCTTACCATCTTGCCATTGAATCATTTACATACA
Organism: Octopus bimaculoides; assembly: GCF_001194135.2. Classification (NCBI taxonomy): domain Eukaryota; kingdom Metazoa; phylum Mollusca; class Cephalopoda; order Octopoda; family Octopodidae; genus Octopus; species Octopus bimaculoides. Next base: position 204 of record NW_026335440.1, on the reverse strand, counting down.
CACTTACCAATACACACACACAAAAACATCCACACAATACATATATATATGTGTGTATATATACATATGTATATATACATATGTATATATA
>NW_026335440.1:0-103 GCF_001194135.2 Octopus bimaculoides | reverse complement strand
ATGTGTGTATATATACATATGTATATATACATATGTATATATATATATATGTGTGTATGTATGTATGTATGTATATGCGTGTATATATATATATATATATATA
>NW_026335439.1:0-256 GCF_001194135.2 Octopus bimaculoides | reverse complement strand
GTATATCCCATTTATGTTCATTAGAAATTAAATAAATAAATAATTTTGACCTGTATGAATATTTATTTTCCCCCACTGTACATATATGTATAGACATATACACATATATACTCATTTATATACATATATACATGCATATATATACACATATACATTTACATATATATACGTACACATACACACATATATAGATATACATACATATGTATATAGGAGAGTACTGTAGTTCACTTGAAGCATTGTGTATTGTTTGTAA
>NW_026335438.1:0-400 GCF_001194135.2 Octopus bimaculoides | reverse complement strand
TCCGTGAAATTCTGTTTTCTGCTGGGGAAAACGGCGGCCGAAACAGTTGTTATGCTTCGAACAGCTTACAAGGCTGCTGCCATGAGTAAAACTCAAGTTTACGAGTGGTTTTCACGATTTAGGAATGGTCGCTTGTCACTTGAGAACCAGTTTTGTTTAGAACAATTGTAGACCTCCCGAAACGAATGAAAACAACATGAAAATTCATGAACTGATCTTGGAGGACCGTTACTGAACAATTGACGAACTTTTTTATATGATTGCGTACCTGGAGCTCCTGCCAACGAGTTTTGGGCCTCGTTTGTTCACGAGATATCAAAAGCAGTCACGGCTGAATGCTTGTCGTGTACTTAAAGGTCAGTTGGAAGTTGATCTGGACCGTTTTTCGAATGTCATCACT
>NW_026335437.1:216-518 GCF_001194135.2 Octopus bimaculoides | reverse complement strand
TATATATATATATATATATATATATATATACATAATATTTTATTATATACTTATATACACATATATATATTATATAAATATATACCTGTATACATATATATATATTATATATATTATATACTTATATACATATATATATATATGTTATATACATGTGTTGTACTCAACTCACACAGACGCACCACACACATAGAATTATACACTGAGTGAGAAAGAGAGTTACACACACATATATATATATATAATACACATATACATATGAATATGTATATGTGTGTCTGTTTGTGTGTATATATATATAT
>NW_026335437.1:0-143 GCF_001194135.2 Octopus bimaculoides | reverse complement strand
TATATATATATGTATTTATGTATGTATATATATGTATGAATATAAATAAATATATGTACATGCATACAAGAATGCTTACATAAATATATACATATATACCTACATATATACATTTATATAAACAGCTACATACCTAATAACAT
>NW_026335436.1:16659-19636 GCF_001194135.2 Octopus bimaculoides | reverse complement strand
ATATATATATATCATCATCATCGTTTAACGTCCGCTTTCCATGCTAGCGTGGGTTGGACGATTTGATATATATATATATATATATATATATATATATATACACACATGCATGCAGACATACAATCTGTGTCTGTATACCTCTCCTGCCCACCCCCCGGTCCCAATCGCCCTCCAAGGTAGGCAAACCAGTCTGACAAGACAGTCTACTGAAACCTCAGTATAGATGTTTAACTACATTCTTTTAATGACCCAGAAATAGAGGTCAAAGTTCATTGACCCTTAACACCCTAGAAATAGTGTCAGGGACCTTAACAAACGACCAGCCTTTCATTGATCACTGCTCTTAATCCTTGACCACTGCAACCCAAAGGTTGTGGTTACTGTGTCTGCTTTTATTTCATTGTATATTTGGTCGCAGGAATGGTGTGTGAGGTTAAGAAGCTTAGTTTGCATTCATGCAGTTTCAGGTTCAGTCCCACTGTGTGGCACCTTGGGCAAGTGTCTCCTACTATAGCCTCCTCAGGTTGACCAAAGCTCTGTGAGGAAGCCCGTTGAGTGTCTTCTATAGCTCCGGGTCAACCAATGCCTTTTGAATGGATTTGGTAGATGGAAACTGTGCGGAAGCCCTGTATGTGGCTGCGGGTATGTTTGTGGTTGTCTCCTGCCACTGCTTGGTAACCGGTGTTGGTTTGTTTACGTCCACATGATGTAGCGGTTCAGCAAATGAGACCGACAGAATGAGGACCAGACTTTAATAAAAAAGCAGGATAGATTTGTTCGACGGAACCTTATGCAGTGCTCCAGCATGGCCATAGTCCAAGATATGTCTGCGGCACCACCACCACCAACCACCACCACCACCACCACTAGTTACGTAATACATCTGTGGCACGCACCACTGTCAGCAGCAGCAGTTACAAAACATCTGTGGTACTCTATAAATCCAATCACCCTCTTTTGTAATGTGAAGGCACATGGCTCAGTGGTTGAAGAGTTGGACACACAATCAAAGGAACACGTTTTGTCCCCTTGGATAACGTCAGTGGCATGAAGAGGAGAGGCTGGTATGCATGGGTGACTGCTCGCCTTCCATAAACAACATTGCCTGGACCTGTGCCTCAGAGGGTAACTTTCTAGGTGCAATCCCATGGTGGTCATTCATGACCGAAGGGGCTCTTTACCCTTTTATCACCACCACCATCAGTTATATGAGGGTGTGCTACAAAATTCCAGGCTTTGGGTAAAAGAAAATACAGGAGGACCGCTATTTCTAGACTGGTCAGCGTGTTGCGTTCCTGGGCAATACACACTTCACCTCATGTTGCAATCGCTTTGACACCTGACATGTAGTACACCGTGCACCTGTTCAGACAACGCCTATTTGATGCAGAGAGTGAGCTCATGTGTGGCACAAAAAAATTGATCTCTATAAACAATATCATTTGTGTAGGTCAGGTTGTTCAGCAAAATAGCTGAGTGCTCATATGTCATCCAAAGTGGAAGAGTCCATTGTTGTTATTATTATTATTATTATTATTATTAGCAAGCTGGCAGAATCGTTAGCTCGCCGGACGAAATGCTTAACGGTATTTCATCTGCCGTTACGTTATGAGTTCAAATTCCGCCGAGGTCGACTTTGCCGTTCATCCTTTCGGGGCCGATGAATTAACCCTTTAATATTCCGATTATTGTCAAGTGTAATGTTTGTTTATTCACATTGTTTTGAATTAATCTCACATTATCTTGTGGATTTGAGACATCAATGATGTGGTTGTCTGTTTTAAAAAAATGACATTGCAAGGTAGGTGTGAGAGGCCAGACCTGGCCAGTTTGAACATAAAACAGGTAGAATATATGGCTGTATATGGCCAGTTTAAACACTAAAGAGTTAACTACCAGTGGAGTACTGGGGTCGATGTAATCTACTAGCCCCTCCCCCCCCGAATTTCTGGCCTTGTTCCTGTAGCAGAAAGGATTATTATTATTATCTTTATTATTATTATTATTATTATTAAGGCGGTGAGCTGGCAGAATTGTTAGCACGCTGGGCCAAATGTTTAACATTTCGTCCGTCTTTATGTGCTGAGTTCAAATTCCGCCGAGGTCGACTTTGCCTTTCATCTTTTCGGGGTTGATAAATTAAGTACCAGTGAAACACTGGGGTCGATATGATCAACTAATCCCCTCCTAACCAAATTTCTATCTGTTTGTATCGGGAAGTTATTATTATTATTATTATTATTGTTCAGTAGTTTTATTTTTATAACGTGCTTTCACTTCACTACCGAGCGCAGCTCTGTGTGCCTTGGGTATGTGCTGTGGTTTGCTGTGGTGCTCTTATGGTTACTGTATTGAAAGTGTTTTGCGTAGGATGTGTGCAGTGCCCAGTAATTGCAATTTTCTGTATGTTATATATATTTGTAAGTCCTGGTGTTTTTGTTATGTATTTGTCTGAATATTTTTTTTTATTATACCTTAGTACCAGTGAAAACACTGGGGTCACTATGATCAACTAATCCCCTCCTCCCAAATTTCAGGCCTTGCACCTTTAGTAGAAACGATTATTATTTTTATTATTTTTATTATTATTATTATTTATGGTTTCTATTCATCATCATCATCATCATCATCATCATCATCATCATCATCAAGGCAACGAGCTGGCAGAATCGTTAGCGCTCTGAACAAAATGCTTAGCAGCATTTTGCCTGTTTTCCCTGTGTTCTGTGTTCAAATTTCACTGAGGTCGACTTTGCCTTCCATCCTTTCAGGGTTGCCTCCTCCCTGAAATTGCTGGCTTTGTGCCCAAATTTGAAACTAATAATAATAATAATAATAATAATGATAATGATGATGATGATGATGATGATGATTGTGTTGATGAGGAGAATGACAATTATGATGGTGATGAGAATGGTGGCAGTGGTGGTGGTGGTGGCAGTGGTGGTGGTGGTGGTGGCGGTGATGTTGAGAATGG
>NW_026335436.1:11670-12366 GCF_001194135.2 Octopus bimaculoides | reverse complement strand
GACCTGTGATCAAAGACATTCCAACTATGACCATCCTGTCTTTTATTCAGACATAGTGTATCTAGGACTACATTATTGAACATGTCCTTTCTTGTTTAGCCCCAGGTCAGTCCTCATGTAGGAGACTTTGATATTCCAGATGTGACCATCCAGCATTTTATTCAGACATAGTGTATCTAGGACTACATTATCTAATGTGTCCTTCCTTGTTAATGCTGTTTAGCCCTAGGTCAGTCCTGATCCAGACTAACCTATGATCAAAGATGTTCCAGCTTTGACCATCCTGTCTTTTATTCAGACATAGTGTATCTAGGACTACATTATCTAATGTGTCTTTCTTTGTTGTTGCTGTTTAGCCCCAGGTCAGTCCTGGTCCAGTAGACTTTTGATCAAAGAAGTTCCAGCTGTGACCATCCTGTCTTTTATTCAGGCATAGTGTATCTAGGACTACATTATCTAATGTGTCCTTCTTTGTTGTTGTTTAGCCCCAGGTTAGTCCTGATCCAGTAGACCTATAATCAAATTTGTTCTAGCTGTGACCGTCCAGCCTTTTACTCAGCCATAGTGTATCTTGGACTACATTATCTAATGCATTCATCCTTTTTTTTGTTTTTTGTTTTGTTTTGAAAGACTAGGGGTGTGGGGGTGTGACATGAGTAAGATTTGGCTTCTCTTTCTTGCAAGGCACCCGGCTGT
>NW_026335436.1:9405-9667 GCF_001194135.2 Octopus bimaculoides | reverse complement strand
TGTCACTCGATCTCTCTGTCACTTGTTCTCTTTCTCTTTTCACTCGATCTCTCTCTCACTCGATCTCTCTCTCACTCGATCTCTCTTTTACTCGATCTCTCTCTCATGCGATCTCTCTCTCACTCAATCTCTCTCTCACTCGATCTCTCTCACGCGATTTCTCTCTCTCTCGATCTCTCTCTCACTCGATCTCTCTCTCACTCGATCTCTCTCTCACGCGATCTCTCTCTCACTCGATCTCTCTCTCACTCGATCTCTCTCT
>NW_026335436.1:4265-5943 GCF_001194135.2 Octopus bimaculoides | reverse complement strand
TATCATCGTTTAATGTCCATTTTCTATGCTGGCATGGGTTGGATGGTTTGACTGGGGACTGGCAAGCTAGAAGGCCGCGCCAGGCTCCAATCTGATCTGGCAAGGTTTCTACAGCTGGATGCCGTTCCTAATGCCAGCCACTCCTAGAGTGTAGTGGGTGCTTCTTACGTGCCACCAGCATGGGAGCCAGTCAGGTGGCACTGGCATCAACCACGCTCAGATGGTGTTATTTACGTGTCACTATATGATATATACACTCAGTGTATGTATGCATGTATGCATGAGGATGGTCACAGCTGGAAGACCTCAATTAAATAATGTATCACCAAAATACCAGGTGGATTAATTTGATTTTTTTTTTTGCCTCCCCCACCAAATCCAATATTGATGGTGTGTCTGTCTATCTGCCTGTCTGTTACCCAACCCCAATATCTAATCCCATCTGTTACCCACTAATCCCTAATTAATATGTGATCCTATCTGTTACCCTCTCCTGTAACTAGCCCTTTCTTTGTTATCCCCCCCCCCCAATCAATAGCTGTGATTTTTGCCTGTTATATATATCTGTGGCCCCACCATTATCATTTAATATTCGCTTTCCATGCTGGCAAGGCTGGAGTTTGCACTAGGTTCCATGGTCTGTTTTGTTAAGGTTTCTACAGCTGGATGCCCTTCCTAAGGCCAACCACATTACAGAGTAGATTGGGTGCTGTTTATATGACACCAGCAGTAACAAGGTCTCCTCTGGCATGGTTTCTGCAGCTGGATGCCCTACCTAACACCAACCACTTTACAGTGTGTACTGGGTGCTTCTCATATGGTATCAGCAGTGACAGTCACTATGTATTTTGCAAGATAAAAACCTTTCTTAACACCAACTTTCGTGTTCTATAAACACACCCAAGGTAGTTAACTCTCGACTAACACAAACTTTGTAAGTATTGAGTTATGTCCCTTGTCAGTGTCTCTCTTTCTTATCGATCGCTGTCTCCAGCTCAGTTTTTGTCCGCTGTTGTTACACCGTGAATTTTTTTTGTTTTTAATGCATATCTTTTATCTTTGACTTGTGTCAGTCGTTTGATTGCGGCCCATGCTGGGGCACCTCCTCGAATGGGTTTCTAGTCAAACAAATCTACTACAGTCCTTTTTTAAAAAAAGGTTTAGGGTAAATTTTCAGATTAATACCCGCACGATTTTCACTAGGGTGTTAGGGTTAGGGCTTTAGGGTCAGGGTTACGGTTTTAGGGTCAGGGTTAGGGACGGAATTCCCTAACCCTAACACCCCAGTGAAAATCGTGCGGGTGTTAATCTGAAAATTTACCAAGTTTGGTACTTACTCTATCGGGCTTCATTATCGAACCGCTATGTTATTGGGACGTAAAGCAACACCTGCTGTCAGGGTAGGGGGAAAACAGGTGCACGCACACACAAACACATAATATGCTTCTTGCAGTATCCATTTACCAGAGTCACTAAGAAAGCTTCGATCAGCCCTGGGGTTATAGTAGAAGGTACTTGCTCAAAATACCACACAGTAGGACTGAACCCGGAACCATGTGGTTTCGGATGTAAAATTTCTTAACCACAGCAATGCCACGCCAAACGTTAAGTGAATTTGATTTCTCTCTCTCTCTCTCTCTCTCTCTTTGTCTGTCTCTCTCTCTCTCTCACTCTCTCT
>NW_026335436.1:1402-3994 GCF_001194135.2 Octopus bimaculoides | reverse complement strand
TCTCTCTCTGTCTCTGTCTGTCTGTCTGTCTCTGTCTGTCTGTCTGTCTGTCTGTCTGTCTCTCTGTCTGTCTCTGTCTGTCTGTCTGTGTCTGTCTCTCTGTCTGTCTGTCTCTGTCTGTCTGTCTATCTGTCTCTCTCTCTGTCTCTCTGTCTCTCTGTCTGTCTGTCTCTCTCTCTCTCTCTGTCTGTCTCTCTTTCTCTCTCTGTCTGTCTCTCTTTCTCTGTCTGTCTGTCTCTCTCTTTCTGTCTCTCTCTCTGTCTGTCTGTCTCTCTCTCTCTGTCTCTCTTTCTCTGTCTGTCTCTCTTTCTGTCTCTCTCTGTCTGTTGTCTCTCTCACGCGCGCACGCGTTTCCTAATACGAACAGGGGAAAAGAACTCATACACGCACATTTTAATCAGTAAAAGTTACCAAGTGACACAAGGGCTGCGAGATATAGATGTGTGTGTGTGTGTGTGTGTGTGTGTCCGTCCGTCCGTGTCCATGAAATGTAAATTTGAAATGCCACAAATATTTGTAAATCAAGGGAAGTAATCTTAGCAATTCTATAAAGACCAGACTAATTACCTACCCTGAACTGACAGCCTGTTATATAAAACATGAGTCATTGACCGACACGTGTACACAAGCGTGTGTGTGTGTGTATATATATATATATATATATATATATATAAACAAATAGTAAATGAGTACATGCATATATACGTACAGGTATGTGCATACCGACATCCACCTGTATGTATAGGTGCATATCTGGGTACAGGACATTGCAAACAAAACGTAGACGAGAAAACACAAAAGCCACATAGAGAACATTCTACTTCATAGCAGAAGTCGACCTCGGCGGAGTTTGACCTCAGAACGTAGACACGGTCGAAATGCCGCCAAGCATTTTGCCCGGCGTGCTAACGTAACGATTCTGTCCGAGGTCACCGCCTCTCTCTCTCTCTCTCTCGCTCCCTCCCCCTCTCTCTCTAGATAGATACTCGTAACAGTACAAGTGTATGTGTGTGTGGCTTTGTCCTTGTCCTCGCTTACTCAGGAAGTTTTCTAGTTCAACAGTCGACAGTTAGTGATTCATATCGCCGCCACCACCACCCATAGTGATAATGTATGCATATATCTTGCTTACGCACGCGCACGCACAGCGGTCGAGCTTCTTATATAAGGATGTCATTGAATCCACTTTGCTTCTAAGACTTGCCAGTGTCTGAAGTCATGTGTGTGACGTTTTGAAGAGTCTGTGTATGAGGTCGTGAGTGTGACCTTTTGAAGGGTCAGTGTATAAGGTCGTGAGTGTGACCTTTTGAGAGGACAGTGTATGAGATCCTGTGTGACCTTTTGAAGTGTCTGTGTGTGGGTTCATCTGAGTGTGACCTTTTGAGGGGTCAGAGTATGAGATCGTGTGTGACCTTTTGAAGGGTCAGTGTATAAGGTCGTGAGTGTAACCTTTTGAGAGGACAGTGTATGAGATCCTGTGTGACCTTTTGAAGTGTCTGTGTGTGGGTTCATCTGAGTGTGACCTTTTGAGGGGTCAGAGTATGAGATCGTGTGTGACCTTTTGAGGGGTCAGTGTATGGGATCTGGTGAGTGTGACCTTTCGAGGGGTCAGTGTATAAGATCGTGTGACCTTTCGAAGTGTCTCTGTATGGGGTCGTGTGAGTGTGACCTTTTGAAAGGTCAGTGTATGAAATCGTGTGTGACCTTCTTGAAGGGTCATTGTCTGAGGTCGTGTGTAACCCATAGAAGTCATTGCATTATCATCTACAGTATATCATTACCCAAATTGTATGAAGTCATGTGATGTAATATGTTGTGACCCTCCACCCTTTTCTCCCCTTTGTATGTGTGTGCCCTTCACATTGTTTCCATAGTTACAAATTTATCATTTCTTTCATGAAACAATCTAGCCAATTCTGCCTGTATAGAAAAAAAACCCTCTGTATCATGCATTCTTTGTTTTTTTTTTGTTTGTTCCCTACCTGAAACCCCTATTGTTGTTTTTGTGAGGGTGATAGTATTGTTGTATTTTATCATTTTCCCCCCTTACTTTCATGTCACTGCCCCCCTCTAAAGTTTGATATTAATGTATCCCTTAAATGTATCCTGTTGTATGACAAAAAAAAAAAACAAAAAAAAAACGTAAAAAAGGATCCCTTGTTTCTGTCTTTCATCCTAGTTTGGTTTGCATTCAACCGTTTGTTGGTTTCCAAGTTGTTCATGTATATTTGTTATCTGACCCTTGTTTCTTTCTCTCTTTCTCTTCCCCCCCTTCTCTCTCTCTCTCTCTCTCTCTCTCTCTCTCTCTCTCTCTCTCTCTCTCTCTCTCTCTCTCTCTCTCGCTCTCTCTTCCGCTCTTTCTCTCAACCTTATTGCTTGCAGTGGATCTTGAACTGTATAACAGGTATATATACACTCGTATATACATACATACATTTATACATGCACATAATATCTATCTGTCTATCTATATATATACCTTCCTGTGTAAATGTATTCTGTTTCTGTGTCTGCATGGTCAACTATGTCTTAATACTATATATATGTGTGCATGCATATATATATATATATATATATATATATATATATATA
>NW_026335436.1:0-932 GCF_001194135.2 Octopus bimaculoides | reverse complement strand
CCAGATCAATAGGGTTCTCACCTAGGGTCTGGCAAGGGTACTGCTGCAGGACAGAACTACCGTACCAAATGACCGTAACATGCCCCCCCCCCATCCTTCACCTCTCCATTATTTCCTTGTCAGCTGTTGATTTTATCATCATCATCATCATCTTCACTGCTCTCTCTTTCCAAATAACTTTTTTGAACCCCAGTAATTTCGTGTCAGCTGTCTTGCTCTTTCTTGCTTGCCCCTAGGCCCTTTTTTTTTTTCAATGTCTAATGAGCATGAAAGCCTTGTAATCTTGTTCGATGTTGTTGAAGCATGTGCTCGGTATATGTGAAACCCGCGTTTTTATTTCGAACCAACCAAGTTTCCTTCTGGTGCTACGGAATTTTGGATTTCCGCCTAAAAAAAAAACACAGTGCGGTGGTGCGAAACTCCAAGTACCCAGGAGGGGAAACTCTTGCTTAAAGTAAATTTACGTACTCCTGTTTATCGTGAGTACTCCACTTTCTAGACGAGTACTCCCCTACTCCACTTGGTTGCAACTCCAAACACACATACATGGTTGGTTGTGTGTTTGGTGTTATAAAGGGGGACGGGGAAATGTACTCAATACTTGTGACGTTTTTTAAAATTCTGGCTTCATTCTGTTGTTACTGAGTTTGCAGTTGTCATGGAAATAAGGAAAAGGGAGACTGCATGTGTCAATGGAGTGCAGTCCCTGCTTCAAGTCTATACATACATACACATCATTATGATCCACACACACACACACACACACACACACACACACACGTATTTCCACGCTCTCATACATTTAACAACACAACATACGAGTGTGTATGTATGTGTATATATATATACGCACACACACACATGTATTTCCACACACTCATACGTTTAACACATATACATACACATTCGTATGTTGTATATACATATATATA
>NW_026335435.1:0-299 GCF_001194135.2 Octopus bimaculoides | reverse complement strand
ATGGAAGAAATCCATGTTGCCGTTATTGTAGCTAAGAATAGACTACACTTTCAAGAATCGCATGAAGCTCATTGGGGTCATAGCTTGTAAATGTAACTTTGATAACTTTGATAGGTTTCGGTCAGTATAGGCCCAGGCCATGTCGAACTTAACAGCACCACGTGGTAAAGCCTTTTAGTCATATATGGGACACCATGGCCCACTCTAACAAAATTATTATAGTTGGAGACATATCTGGGTGTAGGAGGCTGGTCCGGGATTTTTTGAAGAAATTTGTCCAGTGAACATTTGAATTTTAT
>NW_026335434.1:1755-1924 GCF_001194135.2 Octopus bimaculoides | reverse complement strand
TCTATACGCACACACACATATATATATATGCATATATATGTGTGTGCATTTGTGTGTGTATGTATGTGTGTATGTGTGTGTGTATGGGTGTGTGGTGCTTGCGTTTATATATATATGCATATATATATATAAATATACATACATACATACATACACATATATATATATA
>NW_026335434.1:0-602 GCF_001194135.2 Octopus bimaculoides | reverse complement strand
TATGTATATATACATATATATATATACATACATATATAGCCACAGCAGTGGCTATATGGCAAGTAGCTTGCTTCCCAACAAATATGGTTCCGGGTTCAGTCCCACTGCCTGGCACTTTCGGCAAGTGTCTCCTACTATAGCCTCGGGCCGACCAAAACCTTGTGAGTGGATTTGGTAGACGGAAACTGAAAGAAGCCCGCCGTATATATGTATATGTATGTATATGCGTGAGTGTTTGTGTGTCTGTGTTTGTCCCCCAACCCCGCCTGACAACCGATGCTGGTGTGTTTTTTCCCGTAACCTAGCGGTTCGGCAAAAGAGATCCATAGAATAACTACTAGGCTTACAAAGATGATTTGCTCCACTAAAGGCGGTGCTCCAGCATGGCCGCAGTCAAATGACCGAAACAAGAAAGTAAAAGAGATATGTACATATAAACATATATATACAACGTGCTTCTTTCAGTTTTCGTCTACCAAATCCACTGACATGGGTTTGGTCGGCCCGAAGCTATGGTAGAATTCACATGCCCAAGGTGCCACAAAGTGGGAGTGACCCACACAGCCAACCCTGCACCTATATATATATATATATATATATAT
>NW_026335433.1:2080-2425 GCF_001194135.2 Octopus bimaculoides | reverse complement strand
TGTATGTATATATATACATATATATATATATACATATATATACATATATAAATGTATGTATATGTATGTATATATGAAGCACATCATCGACTTTTGTGTTGAGAATTAAGTAGTGTGTTTAAACACCCAGGAGTACAATGACATGTCTCAATCACTGAGATGTACCTTGTATATACATGTATATATATGTATATATATATGTGTATGTATGTAGAAAGAGAGAGAGAGGGGGAAGACGGAGAGAGAGAGACAGACAGGCGGCACGGCTTTGACAAAGAGGAGTAGTAGTGATAATGACATCAAACAGATATGCAATTAACACGCTTTATATATATACATATATAT
>NW_026335433.1:0-1440 GCF_001194135.2 Octopus bimaculoides | reverse complement strand
AGAAGAAGAAGAAGAAGAGGGGGAGGGGGTATCTTATTAGAAATGCTAATTGAATTTAGTTGTTTATTAAATAAATATAATTGTTTGCGTCGTGAGTGGGGCGGATGCATTTTTTGAAAGTATCGCAGTATACACGCGGGTACTTCAGCCACCAGCTATTCTCAAATGTATATACGCATACAGTGGGTATATTTAAACTGGCACTTCGTCGGTTACGACGATGACAATGAGTTTTTCCAGTTGATCCGATCAACGGAAAAGTTTACTCGTGAAATTAAACTGAGTTCTATATATTGGTTTCTGTTGGTTTCGATGTTTTTTGTTTTGTTTTATTTTTGTTCTTGATCTGTTTGGCCCTGGAATGTGTGGGAAATAGGTAAACTGTATTAATTTCTCTTCTTTTTTTTTTGCTTAACTAGTTAATCGGTGCCCTGCTGGAGCATCGCCTGGAGCAATTTTAGTTGAAGGAATCTACCTTAATACTGATGTTCTCTGATATATTTTCCATCCGTCTCTTTTGCCGATACCGGTTGCCAAGCTGTGGTGAAGGACAAACACAGACACAAAGACACACATAACACACACATATACATACATACATACATACATATATATATACAAACATATATATATATATATATATATATATATATATATAACGGGCTTCTTTCAGTTTCCGCCAACCAAATCCATTCACAAATCGTTGGTAGGGCCGAGACTTTATTAAAATACACTCGCCCAAAGTGCCACACTGTGGCACTCAACTCGAAACGATGTAGTTTGAAAGCAAGCTTTTTGTATGCACATTTAGTACGGTATATAAGTAGCTATTTTAATCCTATACTGTTTCAACTGCTTGCAACGTTTTTTTAATTCAGATCAGCAGCTAAACGCAATATCAATGAATGTTTAATACACAGTTTACCATATATCAGAGGGGAAAATTTTCGTCTTGGCATGTGACTAACGATGACATGTTATTAAGGAGTCCCAAGAAACTGAGATGTGCCTGGTAGTCACGTGATTCATTGTTAAGAACATTTTCCTCTCGATCCAATGTTTATTGGGTTTTGACGCAAATGTATTCATACACCCGTCTTTTCCTCTCTTCTCATATATATATTAATATATGTGTGTATATATACATACACACACACCAGATAAAAACATACACAGAAAGATGCACGCATATATATATATATATATATGTGTGTGTGTGTGTGTGTGTGTGTGTGTGTGTGTGTATACACGCGTATCTTTCTATGTATGTTTTTATCATGCGTGTATGTGTGTGCGTGCGTGTGTGTGTGTGTGTATATATCTGCGTAATCATACTATAATCTCGTATCTCCTGGGTCACATACAAGTTTCTTCTTAGCTCCCCCCTCTGTCTCTCTCTCTCTCTTTCTCTCTCTCTCTTTCTCTCTCTCTATTTCTCTC
>NW_026335432.1:0-266 GCF_001194135.2 Octopus bimaculoides | reverse complement strand
TTGTAAATATTTTTTTTTAAAGACTTTGGTTGGTTTTTACTTTCAAATATTTTGTGATTTCCGAGTGTCCCCTTCATTCGTGGGTCATCCATCAAAAATGGAATATCTTGATGAATGATATTAAATACATCAGTACTTCTTGGAATGTGTGTTGATTTATAAGAGTAACTATTAAGTGTATCAGGGATGTTTCATGCTTTTCGCATTTCTTGGCTGTCTCATTTTTGCGCATTCTATTACATTATTGATTCAAGTTAGTGGGAATT
>NW_026335431.1:1176-1833 GCF_001194135.2 Octopus bimaculoides | reverse complement strand
GGTGGTAGTGTTCCAATGATGATGATGATGGTGGACGACGATGACGCCTAAGATAAAGATAATGATGATGATGATGATGATGATGATAATGATGAAGATGCTGATGAGATGATGATGATGACAACGACGATGATGATGAAGACGATGACGATGATGATGATGATGATGACGATGATGATGATGATGATGATGATGATGACGATGATAATGATGATGATGACGATGATGATGCCGATTACGAAGACGAAAGCCTGTTCCGTGATTCCAAGCCGACGCCAGCCAGTAAGAATGGTGCCACAGCCAAGAAGTCTTCAGACGCCAATGTAAATATAATATTGGTAATGAATGGAGAGAGGTGGAGGAAGGGGTGAAGTGCGGGGCGTTTGAGGGTGAAGAAGGGGAGGAAGGCAGTACGAGCTCAATCTAATTTCTCCAGCTACATCTTCTTAACCACACTGCCCTTCCTTCTCTCTCTCTCTCTCTCTCATATAAACGTTACAATCCCTTATCTATCTATCTATCTATCTATCTATCTATCTATCTATCTATCTATCTATCTACCTACCTGGTAGTTTTGACTTTAAGAGTCCCTCCTAGCGTGAGGCATTTATGTATAGTAATGCCCTTAATATAAATATGGATATATATATATATATA
>NW_026335431.1:0-491 GCF_001194135.2 Octopus bimaculoides | reverse complement strand
TATATATATATACATACATACATACATGCATACATACATACATGCATATATGCATACATACATGCATACATGCATACATACATACAAATATTAAAGTGCAGAGCTTAGGTTGAAAAGCATTTACTATCATATGAAACTGTGCTCTCCCCGCATACATACATACACACATACATACATACACACACACATACACATACACATACTTACACTCACACACACACATATATACATATATGCATGCTTGTACTTATGTATATTTTTCAGTATACATCCTCTGTGACCATTAGAGATTGTGAGATAGCAATCATGAAATCTCGCTATGAAAACACGACTTCACATCACAGGATTCTCTTTCGGCAAACTGTAACGGAACAACATATGGAGGTTTAGCTGCACGGTTATATGGCCGACACCTTAACAGGCACTTTAGAAATATTTTATATGCATACATGCATACATACATACATACATACATACATACATTCATACGT
>NW_026335430.1:0-219 GCF_001194135.2 Octopus bimaculoides | reverse complement strand
ATATATATATATATACCATTTATATTTTTTTTTAAATACACCAATCTATATGGATCTTTTAATCGGAACCGCTCTTAACTTCTGTACAAAAAGTTTTTTCACTCCTCTCTTTATAAATCCTCTTTTTTTCTCACACTTCCTTCCGTATGTATCCCACATGGGTTGTATTTTCCCGTATATTTATATATATATTTATATTTTCGAGCGAGATCGTTGCCA
>NW_026335429.1:0-291 GCF_001194135.2 Octopus bimaculoides | reverse complement strand
TTTTTTTTTTTTGTGAATTCTCCCAATATATACATGTGTATCTATGTATGTATGTATGTATGTATGAATGTATATATGCGCATATGCACACGCACAAACACATTCAAAACGCACCTTCTTCTATACACGCATAAGGGTGTTTTTTCCCCTTGGTAATGAGGTCAGCGTTATCCGGTGTGACGATTTTTCTTTTATATATTAATAAACAATTTTTTGCCTAGAGACGTACATATACATATATGACATATACACACACACACATATATATATATATATATATATATATATATA
>NW_026335428.1:0-225 GCF_001194135.2 Octopus bimaculoides | reverse complement strand
TGTGTGTGTGTGTGTGTGTGTGTATGCGCGTGCAGACAGATATATATCTGTAGAATTCATCCTTGATTATTTTTTCTGTATTTTTTATCAAAATTTCCTGCTAAACGAAATTCCTTTCATTACAAACTATTTCTTTTATATTGTTCCACGGTATATATACATATACATATATTTTGTAATACATATACATATAAATATATATATATATACAATATATATATACAT
>NW_026335427.1:0-460 GCF_001194135.2 Octopus bimaculoides | reverse complement strand
TGGTCTTCTGTAAACAACCTTGCCCACGCTTGTGCCACGGAGGGTGCAATTCCATGGTCATTTATGACCGAAGAGGGTCTTTAGCCTTTGTGTGTGTGTGTGTACGACGGACTTCTCTCAGTTTCCGTCTACCAAATCCACGCACAAGGCTTTGGTCGCCCAAGACTACAGTAAAAGATACTTTCTCCGGAACCGTGTGGTTGGGAAGCAAATTTCTTACCACACAACCTCGCCTGCGGTTATATGTTGAGCAAAAATTACTTTTGAGAACTATTCTTCTTTTTCCTTTCTGGAATCTGTTGAATGTATATTTTTCTATAAAATGAAAATTTCTACTGATACCAGCATAATTTGAAGAAAAAAATAATAAATAACCAGAGGTGAATTTGCTGGTATGTGTGTTTAGTATGCTATAGGCCTGGAAATTTTCATTTTGTTAAAAGTTTTTACTTAACAAATT
>NW_026335426.1:0-405 GCF_001194135.2 Octopus bimaculoides | reverse complement strand
TATATATATATATATATATATATACACACATATCGTATAAATGTGAACTCTTATAATTATGTGTGTGAATATGTGCATTTGTATTTATACACACATAGATATATAAATATATAAATATATATATACGATATAATTATGTGCATATATACGTGTATATATGTGTGTGTGTGAATATATATATTGATCTATATATACGCATATATATATGCATATACATATACGTATATAGAAACATATCTATGTATAAATATATATATATATATATATATATATATATATACACACGTATATACAAATGTACGCATATACGTATATACAAATATATGTATATATAACATACTTATATAAATATATATATATATTTGTATATACATGTATATAAACATATATATACATATGCATATA
>NW_026335425.1:2901-3531 GCF_001194135.2 Octopus bimaculoides | reverse complement strand
ATATACACACTTACACATATATAAACTTCATCGAAGCAGAAAATCCGCTACTCAGCCACCTATCAGCTACCATGCTTGCCGGATTAGCGGTTAAACCTCTAACAGAAGCAGCCGTAGCAACTGCAGCACCAGCAGCAACTGCAGTAGTAGCAGTAGTAGTAGTAGTTGAACCTTCTAACTTCATGTCACTCGGATATGACATAAACCATCGTCATGCAATCGCCACCCGTATACCACCACAACCATCACCACCACTATCACCACTACCACCACCACAACCATCATCATCATCACCACCACCACCACCACCACGATCTCTACCACCCTTGTCACTAGTACTAGATGTTCAGAAGGCGAGAGACGTCTCTCGCCATTACATAGGCACCTATGCTTTATTTTTATGGCACTCCGTCGCTTACGACGTCTAGGGTTCCAGTTGATCCGATCAACGGAACAGCCTGCTCGTAAAATTAACGTGCAAGTGGCTGAGCACTCCACAGATACGTGTACCCTTAACGTACTTCTCGGGGGATATTCAGCGTGACACAGAGTGTGACAAGGCTGACCCTTTGAATTACAGGCACAACAGAAACAGGAAGTAAGAGCGAGAGAAAGTTGTGGTGGAAGAGT
>NW_026335425.1:1525-2316 GCF_001194135.2 Octopus bimaculoides | reverse complement strand
GATGGTGATGATGATGATGATGATGATGATGATAATGATGAAGATGATGGTGAAGTTGATGATGATGATGATGATAATAATGATGATGATGATGAAATTGATGATGATGATGATGATGAAGGTGATGATGATGATGATAATGATGATGAAGATGATTATGATGATGAAGATGATGGTGAAGTTGATGATGATGATGATAATGATGATGAAGATGATGGTGAAGTTGATGATGATGATGATGATAATAATGATGATGATGGTGAAGATGATGATGACAACGATGATGACGATGATGATGAAGATGATGGTGAAGTTGATGATGATGATGATGACAACGATGATGAAGATGAAGACGATGAGGATGGCGACGATGTCGATGGTGGATGCTGATGGCAATGATAGCAATGATGCCGCCGCCGCCGCCGCCGCCGACGACGACTACGGCGATGATGATGTTTATAATGATGATGGTGGTGATGATGATGACGATGATGATGGAGGTGATGATGACGATGACGATGATGATGATGCTGGTGACGATACTGCTGGTATACTCCCCTCTCTCTCTTACCCGCACCTCTCTCAGTGACAGATCGTCAGATAACGATGGGCTGGAAACCTGATACAAGGACACCTATCTATCACAATGGGGAGTGGGAGGAGGGAGAAGGAGCGGAGTAGGTGGACAGAAGGGGGTTGGTGGCGTGAGGGTGGGGGTGGGGGAAGGGTTAAAGCAATCATTTCTGGACTCGATCAACATCATCCATATTGACTCCTTCAGGCATATAATA
>NW_026335425.1:0-386 GCF_001194135.2 Octopus bimaculoides | reverse complement strand
AGTGATGGTGATGCTGTGGTCTTGATGATGATGGTCATGATGGACCCATCGGACTTATGATCGATGGAATTCCTACCATGACCATCCCAACATCTCTCTATGTTCAGGGTTACCAGAACCACATTATCTAGCAAGTCCAGGTGGTGGTGAGGTAACTTGAGGGAGATATGGCCATTATTTCTAGCAGAGCGAGTGACCACTTTGAGGATATTTTGTTCGTCCATATTGGTAGTAACTGTTGTTGTTGTTGCTAACGTAGTTTAGCCCTAGGTCAGTCCTGATCCAGCAGACATTATATTTGTTGAATTTAACGGGAAGAAGTGTGAGGGTACGTTGGTGTAATGGTTAGCACTTGTATTACGAATATTACAGGCGTGAGTTCGAGT
>NW_026335424.1:0-457 GCF_001194135.2 Octopus bimaculoides | reverse complement strand
GGGGGGGGGGCGGCAAACCGAAGAGCCGCCCCGGACGTCACACACTCTAGCTACGCTAGTGCATATTAGTTTGTATATATGCATCTCTGTATATATGCATGCGTAACTAATTAACATTTATATCGGCTGTTAAATAGAGATGAGAATTCTTGATTCCTTCATATTATCTCCCATTTAGATATACAGTCTATAGTTATCGCCACTAGATGTCCGTTTGCTTGCCTTCTCTCGAACGAAACGGACATAATTTCTGTTATTCAACGCTTTGTCTCGTATTGTATGCTTTTCTTCCTCTTTATTCACTCCTACCACCTCTCTTCCTGCGTGTGTATGTGCGTGTGCGTGCGTGCGCGCTTGTTTTTATGGGCTTGCAGATACTTATCTACATAGGCTTATATATTTGCATGCAAATTCATGTATACACGCGTAAACATTCCATGCATTACATTATATATAT
>NW_026335423.1:0-783 GCF_001194135.2 Octopus bimaculoides | reverse complement strand
TGTATAGTAATGCCCTTATATAAATTAAATTATATATATATATATATATAACGGACAGGGTCAACGACTGTTGAAGAGGTTGCAAGAAGCAATGAAAATTTTCGAAAAAATATATAAGCGAGTGGAAATTGAACCGGCGTGTGTGTTAATTATTGAGGCATTAAAACAAAATGACTCTCCCCAGACACAGTAATGCACACACATACACACACACACACACACACATGCACACATACATACACATTCATACATGTGTGTGTGTGTGTAGATATAGTTATGAACGAGTAATAATTTGAATATAATATCAAATACGCGAAATAGAACTACTGCCCTCTTGTTCTGCAAGGGAAGAGAATAATAAATTAGTAATTAATTCCAATGAAAAATAATTCATTTTAGTCCCGTGATCTTAAAGCATGTGGCATGGTTTTTTTTTATTTGCTCGTCATATATATATATATATATATGTGTGTATATGTTTGTGTTTGTACCCCCACCCTCGCTTGACAACCGATGCTGGTGTGTTTATGTCCCCGTAAATTAGCGGTTCGGCAAAAGACTCCGATAGAATAAGTACCAGGCTTATAAAGAACAATTCCTAGGGGGTCGATGCTTGTTCGACTAAAGGCGGTGCTCCAGCATGGCCACAGTCAAATGACTGAAACAAATGAAAGAATAGACAAAGCTACATCTGTATTGCAGAATTCACCTTGTAAAACCGACAATTGTTTCTATTGTATTAACACACACACACACACACACACACACACACACACACACACA
>NW_026335422.1:169-464 GCF_001194135.2 Octopus bimaculoides | reverse complement strand
GTAAAATTTCCACTCATTTACTTATTTATTTTTCCTAAAATTTTCATTGCCTTGCAACCTTTTCAATACTCATTGACTCTGTCCGTTATCCAAACTGTATTCTTTTGTTTGTTTGTACCCATGAGTGTGGATCAGTGTGTGTGCGCATACACATGTATGTAAGTGTATGCATACATGTATGTGTGTGTGCATATGTATGTATGTTTGTATGTATTCTGCATATTCATGTGTTCGTGTTTGTGTGTTTTTATGTGTGTGCATATGGGTTTTTGTAACTATGTACTGTGTCTGTATA
>NW_026335422.1:0-114 GCF_001194135.2 Octopus bimaculoides | reverse complement strand
TCCTTGTGTGAAGTGAAGTGTGTGTGTATATGGTCATGTGTTTCAGTCTTTATTTGTGTATGTATGCTTGTCTGTTCATATTACCTATGTACCTATCTGTCTGTATGTCTATCT
>NW_026335421.1:0-306 GCF_001194135.2 Octopus bimaculoides | reverse complement strand
TCACACACACTCATAATCACAAACACACACATACATACACACGCATAAACGCGCTAGCGTACATGGCTGCTTTCTCTCTTTATCCATATTCTTTTATCTGTTCCATATACTTCCTTTATTCTCAGACATCTATGTAAGTTCTAATCTATCTAGCGCTTATCTATCATTCTATTTACACACACACACACAAACACATTCGCACGCACACACAAATGTATATATGTATGTATATTCATAAATATATATATATAGGCGCAGGAGAGGCTGTGTAGTAAGTAGCTTGCTTACGAACCACATGGTTCCGGG
>NW_026335420.1:0-4226 GCF_001194135.2 Octopus bimaculoides | reverse complement strand
GCGTGTGTATCTATCTTAGTGTGTGTCCCCAACTGCTAATTGATAAACGGTGTTGTTTTATTTGCATCCCTGTTACTTAGCACTTAAGCAAAAGAGAGCTATAGGTTGCTGCCCATCAGACATAAAAGGTACCACACATAGAATACAAATTCAAGAGCTCCAGCATGGCCACAGTCTTATGACTGAAACAAGTAGAAGAGAGAAAGAAAAAAGAAGAGAGAAAGAGAAAAATAGAAAGAAAGAAAGGAAAAAGTGAGAGAGAACAATAGAGAAAACGAAAGACAAAGAAATAGAGAAGAAAAAAAGAGAGAAAAGAAAAGAGAAAACGAGAGAGAGAGAGAGAGAGAGAGAGAGAGGGAGAGAGAGAGGGAGAGAGAGAGAGAGAGAGAGAGAGAGACAGAAAGACAGAAATGAAAAAGAGAAAGAAATGGACAGAAATAGAGAGAAACGGAGAAAAGAAAGAGATAAAGAGAGAAAACAAGGAGAGAGGAAGAGAGAAGGGAAGAGAAAGCGAGAGGGAGAAAGAAAGAGAGAATGAGAAAGAAAGAAAGCGGCATGAGAGAAGGAAAGAGAGAAAAGAGAAAGAGAGGAGAGAAAACAAAGAGAGAGAGAAAGGAGAAAGAGAAGGAGAACGATATGAAAAAGGGATAAAGAGAATGAGAGAAAAGGGGGAGAAAGAGAGAAGGCAAAAAGAGAGAGAAAAGAAAAGCGGGAGAGAATGAGTGAAGAGAAAAAAGAAATGGGGAGAAAGAAAGAGGGAAAAGAAAAAAGAAAGTGAGAGATTTGAAAAAGAGTGGGAGAGAACGAGAAGAGAAACAAAGAGAGGGGAATTTAGGAAAGAAAACGGGGGAGAAGAAGAAAGATAGAAAAGAAAGAGATAAACAAAGGAAGAGAGAGAGAAAGAGAGAAGAAAAAGAATGTGAAAAATTAATAGACACAGAGAGAGAGAAAGAGAGAGAGAGAGAGAGAAAAGAGAATGAGAGAGAGTGAGATAAAGAGAAAAGAAAAGGGAGAGAGAGAAAAGGAAAAAAGAAAGAAAGAGAGACAAGTAAAAGAGAAAGAGGCAGAAAGAGAGAAAAGGCAAACAGAAGCTTAGACAGAGAGAGAGAGAGAGAAAGATAAAAGTAATAGAGAAAGAGAGAAATGAAAAAGAAAAAGGAAGAGGAGGGAAACGAGAGAGAGAAAAGGAAATTGGAAAAAGAGAAAAGAATGAGAGAGAGATAGAAAAAGAGAAACGGAGAGATAAGCAGAAAGAAAGAGAGAAAAGAAAAGGGAAAGGGAGGGAAAGTTAAAAAAGAAAGAAATGAAAAAGAGAGACAGAGAGAAATAAAGAAACAGAGGAAAGAAAAGGAGAGTGAGATAGAAAGAGAGAAAAGAAAGAGAATGAGAGAAAAGAAGGAGAAAGAAAGAAATGAAAGAGAGAAATAAAGAGAGAAACAGAGGAAAGAAAAGGAGAATGAGAGTGAGAGAGAAAGAGAAAAAAGGAAGAGAATGAGAGAAAAGATGGAGAAAGAAAGAAAGAAATGAATGAGAGAAACAGAGGAAAGAAAAGGAGAATAAGAGTGAGAGAGAAAGAGAAAAAAGGAAGAGAATGAGAGAGAAGAAGCAGAAAGAAAGAAATGAAAGAGAGAAACAGAAAAAAGAGAAGTAGAATGAGAGAGAGAGAAAGAGAGAAAAGGAAGAGAATGAGAGAAAAGAAAGGGAAAGAAAGAAATGAAAGAGAGAAATGAAGTGAGAAAGAGAGGAAAGAAAAGGAGGATGAGAGTAAGAGAGAAAGAGAGAAAAGGAAGAGAATGAGAGAAAAGAAGGAGAAAGAGAGAAATAAAGAGAGAAACAGAGGGAAGAAAAGGAGGATGAGAGTGAGAGAGAAAGAGAGAAAAGAAGAAGAAAGAAAGAAATGAAAGTGAGAAACAGAAGAAAGAGAAGTAGAATGAGAGAGAGAGAGAAAGAGAAAAGGAAGAGAATGAGAGAAAAGAAAGAGAGAAATAAAGAGAGAAACAGAGGAAAGAAAAGGAGAATAAGTGTGAGAGAGAAAGAGAGAAAAGGAAGAGAATGAGAGAAAAGAAGAAGAGAGATAGAAAGAGAGGAAAGAAAAGGAGGATGAGAGTAAGAGAGAAAGAGAGAAAAGGAAGAGAATGAGAGAAAAGAAGGAGAAAGAGAGAAATAAAGAGAAACAGAGGAAAGAAAAGGAGGATGAGAGTGAGAGAGAAAGAGAGAAAAGGAGAAAAAAAGAAATGAAAGAGAGAAACAGAAGAAAGAGAAGTAGAATGAGAGAAAAGGAAGAGAATGAGAGAAAAGAAAGGGAAAGAAAGAAATGAAAGAGAGAAATAAAGAGAGAAACAGAGGAAAGAAAAGGAGGATGAGAGTGAGAGAGAAAGAGAGAAGAGGAAGAAAATGAGAGAAAAAGGTAATTCCTATATTTCACATTTCCTCATTTTGTTTATTACAGATTAACCAACCTAATCGATGGGGACAGACTCCTTTAATGTTTGCAAGTGAAAAAGGCAACACAAGCGTTTTGAAATTATTTATTGAGGCTGATGTTGATGTGAATATAAGACACAAGTTTAATGGTTGGACAGCTTTACATTGGGCTGTGGATGGGTAAGTTGAGAATAAAGTAAAATCTCCAAATGTGTTTTTGTTTGTAAATTTCTTCCAATTGCAGACAGGTGAATATAATGAATATGATGATGATGGTGGTGGTGGAAATGATGATGATTATGGCGATGTTGATGACGATGATGATGATGATGATGCTCACGATGATGATGATGATGGCAATGACGATAATGATGACGATGATGAAGGCTATGATGATAATGTTGATGATGATGATCATGATGGCAATGATGATGATAATGGCAATGATGATGATGATGATGATGTTTCGTCTGAAAGACAAAATATGTAGAAAGGGAAACTGCAACACCTCGTCATCAAACCCTGACCAAACCTTCAACCGCAGCCTGTGGCTCTGCCTGTTGGTCCCATATTGACATCGTCAGCCATGAGTGTCCCTGCAGTCAACGTGGACCAGCCCCTTCTTAACCTTCATTCATGAAGCCAAGACAATAGACATACATATTTACATTCATCTTGATTTTGTATCAACTCTTTACACAAATCCCTCAATAATATATTCTCCTTCACAACTTTTGGCTAACTTTCCACTATTTGGTAAATTCCTTGATGTTAGAAAGAACCTGGCCTCGTCTCACTTGGATTATCTTGTTGAGTTGGTGCATTTGCTGTGTGTATAAAGCTTTGCATTGTTCGTGTGATTATTTTCAGGCATTTTATAGTAGATTAGCCCTTCCAAATCCCATCAAACACAGAGCATTGTCTTGCATGGATGCAACTCTGGATTGTCACAACACATTTTTTCCTTCTATTTTATATTGATTTAAAACACCATTTTTAATCACCAGTAACAATGCAGCACCGAAATCTCTGCTTGTGTCTAGAAGTAACCTGGTGTCGTATAAGCAAATTAATGGTGAAAGAAGAGCATTGGCGTTTGTCTCTTTTGCTCAGAGTGTATGGCATCCATGTACCAAGTTTCTGAACTTTAACCATCAAGTGAAGGAGATTGGAGATGATATCATCACAGCAGCCCTTCTGCTCTGCTGGGTCAGTTCCCTAGTGGATTAACATGGAGCCCCATGGATGAGCTTATTTGATCGATTCTTACTGAACTGAACAATTCAGCATTGACTTGAAGAGAATGTGAGGTTGAATTTCCCTTCCATGAATCGTAAAAACCAGTTCTTTTTGCAATGGAGCCTTCTCTGTGCACAGAACAACACAGTCTCTAGCAGCTTAGGAAGCTTTGGAACCTTGATTGAAAGCAAAGAAAAGTAAGGTTTCTGCTTGGCTCTCCATCATTATTTTTCGGAAATTTCATAAAAAAAAGAGACGAAAATTGTAGAGGAAGAATAGAAATACAAAAATATAAATTACTGAGATTAAAATATCTCTCACGTTCATATAACATTGGAAAGAAAGGAAGTTATCTAACAACATAATTTATGTATGCGTGTGTATGTACATGTGTATGTGTATATATGTGTGTGTATATAGGGAGAATTCACAAAAATCCCCAAAAGTCGAAGACAGGTTGTATAGACAACAAAGAGATCTATTAGTTATATATATATATATGTAAATGTATGTACGAGAGAGAGAGAGAGAGAGATGCATACTCACATCGTATGTGTATATAT
>NW_026335419.1:0-568 GCF_001194135.2 Octopus bimaculoides | reverse complement strand
TGTGTGTGTGTGTGTGTGTGTGTGTGTGTTTGTGTACAGGCAGAACGAAAGAGAAGAGAGAGGGCCATATGCATTTTACTATCTTAACAAATCTACAGCTCTGAATATGCTGTGCATATGAGGAGATTGCCTATTTGTTTCTCTTGCACCAAGTGACATAGAAACTTATCATGAGAGCCCAATAAATTTTGAAAATCCATTAAACTAGTTATCTAATGTCTATAGTTATAGTTAAATTTGACCTCCTTATATATGTTCTTATATATATATGTTCTTATTCTATGATACATTGATACTGTGTTAACAGATATTAAACGGCTAATGAATTTAGTGCTAGAAATACTTAGAGAATGCAAATCAATAACATACTGTTGTAAGTTTCTAATTGCCTTGTAATATCTATAAATGGAATTATATAATTATTCGTCAGGGTGTGGTCACACGATGTAGAGACATTTGACGAGAAGCCAAAAAGGCTCGAAAATAAATGGATTAAGACTGCTTTTTTATCGTTTAATCCGCGGAGAAATACTTAAATTTGCCTGCTTTTCTAATTACCGTTTGCAAT
>NW_026335418.1:0-291 GCF_001194135.2 Octopus bimaculoides | reverse complement strand
AGCAGTCGCCCATGCATACCGGCCTCCCCTCTCCAGGCCACCTGTGTTATTCAAAGGAAAGGCAAAGGCTGATACAGCGTGACACCAGTGACGTCACAACTCATTTCTACAGCTGAGTGAAATGGAGCAACGTGAAATAAAGTGTCTTGCTCAAGCACACAACACGCAGCCCGGTACGGGATTCGAACTCACAACCTCACATAAGCTCTACGTTCTAACCACTGAGACATGTGCCTTCACAGATATATAAATATATATATATATATATATATATATACACACACACACACA
>NW_026335417.1:0-537 GCF_001194135.2 Octopus bimaculoides | reverse complement strand
TACACACATACATACACATTTAAAATTCTTTGTATTATTTTTATTTCTACAATTCAATCTATGGTATTTTCTCATGAGATTCTCAGGAGAATTTTTTAATTATTCTTACAGTTTTTTGCAACAAAATCTTTAGAAATATTTAACTTGGTTCTTCTCCTTATAAAAACATCAGTGAATATGATTTCGTTAAGAATTCTGCGGCAATGAAAGAATGATTGTCTCCAACATCAATGTTATTTCTCAGGAAATCAGGAGATTATATATTGTTAATTCTATGAAAACAATTTCAGTTAAAGTTGCAGAAGATAACATATTTATGCTGGAGAGATAATATCTGTGAAGTAAATAATTGAAGTTTACAATTCCATCTGTAACTAGGGTATGTGAGTGTGTGTATACGTGTGTGTATATATATATATACATATGTAAATAAACATACATACATATGATGATAAAAATGATATATATGCATATATAACATATATAAACACACACACACATATATATTCATATATATATATATATATATATATATAT
>NW_026335416.1:0-321 GCF_001194135.2 Octopus bimaculoides | reverse complement strand
CACACACACACACACACAAACAGACACACAAACACACACACACACACACATATGTATGTATCTATGTATTTTATAATTGTTTCAGTCTGCGGCCATGCTGGGGCACTGCCTTAAAGAATTTTTGTTAGTCGAATGAATCGACCCTAGTGCTTATATTTTAAGACTGGTACTTATTCTATCAGCGTCTTTCGTCGAGCCGTTAAGTTACGGGGACGTAAACACACCAACACCCGTTTCAAGAGGTGGTAGTGGACAAACACAGACACAAAGACATTCGTGCACACACACACACACACACACACACACACACACACACACACA
>NW_026335415.1:0-340 GCF_001194135.2 Octopus bimaculoides | reverse complement strand
TATATATATATATATATATATATATATATATTATTATTATTATTATTCATATTATTATTAACATCATCATTATTGTTATTATTATTATGTATGTGTATACATGTTTTTGGCCTTTCCTGTTAACTTCAAAAGTTCTGTTCAGGCTGGTGAGTCTAGAGTCAAAGGGTTGATATTTGATGCATGACAGGCATCATCCCCAGCATGATTGCAGTCAATTGGGGTGGGGGTAATTAGAGAGGAATAAAATACAATGAATGTACAAATGCATATGTGCATGTATGCACATGTATATATGTATGTATATACATATATGAATGTGTGTATATATATATATATATAT
>NW_026335414.1:0-372 GCF_001194135.2 Octopus bimaculoides | reverse complement strand
CAACCACTCAGAGAGTGTAGTGGGTGCTTTTACGTGTCACCCGCATGAATCTTTCCCTTGATCCAGACATTAAACAGTGACCATG
This sequence comes from Octopus bimaculoides, assembly GCF_001194135.2. Lineage (NCBI taxonomy): Eukaryota > Metazoa > Mollusca > Cephalopoda > Octopoda > Octopodidae > Octopus > Octopus bimaculoides. The sequence goes on along the minus strand of NW_026335414.1, from coordinate 287 downwards.
CTGGTGCCTTGCATTAAAGGGTTTCATTGAACAAACTGACACCAGAACTTATTTTTATGACTTGTATTTATTTTAACAAAGGCTTTTGCTTAACTGCTAAGTTATAGAGTCATAAATAAAACAGCACAGGTCATCAAGAAGTGGAGGTACCAAATACAAACACAAAGACATATATACATACATATATGTATAAGACAGCACATCTGTCAGACAGGACCTTGATGACTGCTATAAAGAAGGAAAGTATACTAGTCATTATATATTTAATACTCAATATTTCATATATT
>NW_026335413.1:0-408 GCF_001194135.2 Octopus bimaculoides | reverse complement strand
ACAGAATATAATTTCCAAACTTCATAAGGATCCATTCAGTACTTTTGACCTTGTTTTGGATTATAAAAAATGACTAAAATTTGGGAGTTAAGGTCCCCATTATGAGGTCTTAGAATCCTCATGAGAAGTGGAGACTTTGGGAATACTTCTTGATTTGAGTCAATTACCTATGGTTGAAATTTCATCAATATCGGAAATATATGAATTTTCATGGGGGGGGGGGTATGAATGTATGTATGTATTTATATGTGTGTGTGTGTGTGTGTGTATTATATAAGAATTAGATTATATGGGTATTGCGCATAACATTACATTAGTAATTATAATAAGTTTAGTCAACAGAGATTTTTTGCATTACATATATATATATGCAGCACAGAATTTTGTCAGTGAACAGGTCGCGGTCTC
>NW_026335412.1:0-253 GCF_001194135.2 Octopus bimaculoides | reverse complement strand
ATTCCTTCGAGGATCTTCCAGATGTATATTATGGCATATCTTTCTTGTCTTCGCTCTAAGTAGTAGAGTCTTAATCTCTTGAGTCTTTCCCAATAGCTTATATGCTGCATAGAGGCTATCTTCTTCGTGTAGCTTCGTTGGATTCGCTCAAGTTCTGAGATTAATTTGACACTGGTTGGTCACCATAGTTGAGAGCAATAGTGAAAGTGGCTTAGAACAAGTGTCTTCCAGAGCACCATCATGGTTTCCTGAT
>NW_026335411.1:0-476 GCF_001194135.2 Octopus bimaculoides | reverse complement strand
ACCAAATCCACTCACGAGGCTTTGGTCGGCCCGAGGCTATAGTAGAAAACGCTTGCCCAAGGCGCCACTAACCTTAGGCAAGTGTCTTCCACTATAGCATTAGTGTTGGTATTCGTGTTAGAGCTGATCATGGTTGTGGTCATCAGGTTTGTGGTGATGATGGCAGTAGTGGTGGCGTTCGTGATAGTAGCAATATTTGTGGTGGTATTGGTGGTAGTGTCTTTGGTGGTTCTGGTTGTGTTTCGAGCGCACAAATGGTAAAGTATGATGTTAGTCAACACGATAGATGCCAAAGCGAATACGTTCTTGGTTGTTAATGCTATCGTTGTTGCTGTGATTTAGCCAGGTCAGCCTTTATCAAACGGACTCATAAACAGATGCGTTCCAACCGTGCCCTTCAAATCTTTAATACTTATCTGTGTAAGGCGTTAGCGAACTGGGCGAAATGCTTAGCGGTATTTCGTCTGCCGTCACGT
>NW_026335410.1:0-274 GCF_001194135.2 Octopus bimaculoides | reverse complement strand
ATATTTTTATAATACGTTGTTGGTGTTTATACATCGGTGTGTGTTCTGTGTATAATTCAAAATCTATCTTTTCCTATTAGCGGCCAAGTACGTATCAAATGAATTGGAAACAATTGTATTTGTTTACGAGAGTTAATAAATGCACTAATTGGACTGCGTTGCCATTGTTCGTGTGTACAATGCAATTAATAAGACATTCGTTGTATTGATGCACCAATAAAATTTATACACACTCACACACACACAAACACACACACACACACACACACACACA
>NW_026335409.1:0-218 GCF_001194135.2 Octopus bimaculoides | reverse complement strand
CACACACACACACACACACATATATATATATGTATATATATATATTTGTGTCTGTCTGTATTTCCCCACCCCCATCGATTGGTGTGTTCACGTCCCCACGCAGATAGGTATGTGTGTATGCTAGTATTTTTCACTAGTTATGGAGAAGTACTAAATAGGTAAGTATTATGACTCATGACCATTTGAGTTTCTTCTCAGTGTTTTATTCGATGACTTTG
>NW_026335408.1:0-377 GCF_001194135.2 Octopus bimaculoides | reverse complement strand
TTATTTATTTATTTATTTATTTATTTATTTGTTCGTTTCTTTATTTATGCATTTATTTATGTTTATTTCTAATCTTTTTTTTTAGAGTACAGCCAATGCCGGAATACGGATAGCTTATCTTGATGAGTCTGACCTCTGTCTAAGTGATTCCGACCAATCTCATAATGACAACGTATCCATACCTGAACCATACAGTGAAGTCATTCCAGAAGTGACATCCCCTGATTACTCAGAAAGCAGTGTTCCAATTCGATACTATAAAACAAATCCACCAAAAGATCCTGAAGGATGGCAGAATCAGATAGATTATTTCTTCTCAGTGAGTTCATTGGCGCTAAACATCAGTTCGATCCTACACTTTGCATCATGTGCTGCTA
>NW_026335407.1:0-620 GCF_001194135.2 Octopus bimaculoides | reverse complement strand
ATATATATACATATATATATATATATTATTATTATTATTATTATTATTATCATTTATCACGACAATTGTTTTGACACATCTGTCATTGATCCCTGATGGGTGGGACACTCAACAACTGGTTCAGGAGCATCTGGCGGTGCAGATGTATCTCATCAGGTGATAAATAGACACAACTCGTTAAAATAACAGTTCCGTAATGTATTTTCTCATTTCGTAGAAAGAGAAGCATACACACACATATATATATATATATATTCATACATACAGGTGTGTGTGTGTGTGGGGGGGTCTTTTAAATTTGTTTACGGGAAACGTTTTGAATATGTAAAGAAAGCTCATATTCCATTATGCGGCCACAGTCTAATGATGCTGACTGGTGAATCAGTTCTTGAGGGTTGCCAAGAATTGTACCGATATAATGTAAGATGAATATAGTAATAACTCAATCAACCTTCGCACAGATTGAAAAGGATATACACCCCCTGTTAAACATCGATACTGCGGAAACGTGCGTAGCGATGCATTAGATGTTTATAAATTCCATCCGAGCATTATTGTTATTATTACTATTATATATACATGTATGTATGTATATATGTATGTATGTATGTATGTATATA
>NW_026335406.1:0-755 GCF_001194135.2 Octopus bimaculoides | reverse complement strand
ATATATATATGTATATATATACATATATACACACACACATATATATGTGTATATGTATATATGTGTGTGTATGTGTATTACATATAATTCATATTTGTGTGTGTTTTTATGTACGTATATATACATATATACATATATATACATAAAAGCACTCACACACACATACACATATCTATCTATCTATCTATCTATCTATCTATCTATCTATCTATCTATCTATCTATATATATATATATATATATATATATATATATATATATATATATAAATGCATTTACATATAAACACACATATATAATATATATATATATATATCCCAACCACATGATTCCGGGTTCAGTCCCACTGCATTCCATGTTGGGTAAGTGTCTTCTACTCTAGCCTTTAGTGGATTTGGTAGGCAGAAACTTAAAGAATATTTTACTCACAAGGTATTGGAATCTTATATGTATACCAATCTGCCTAAACAATGGATTTACAAATACATCCCTGCATTCACTCTCTATTTCCTATCTTAGCTAAATTAACTATTGCTTAACCATCCTCTCACAACATCTCCAATGAAGGGATATAATAAATATCCTGGAAACAGGTGTAAGACCTTCTATTTATAAATGTTCTATAATGTACACAGCCTTGGTTTTTTATCTTATTACAAAAAGTAAATCCCTATATATATATATATATAAAAATACAGATATAGGGCGTAAATATCGCCATCCGTTAGAGAAAAAATTGTAGTTTAGAATCAGTAG
>NW_026335405.1:0-421 GCF_001194135.2 Octopus bimaculoides | reverse complement strand
ATATGTATGTATGTATGTATGTATGTATGTATGTATATGTATATCAGGTCATCCCATGAGTTCTATCCGAATTTTGAAAAAAGAAAACAAGTGATCAAATGTTATATTTAATTGAAATTCAATCATCAATGTACTTTCCCTGATTATCTATGACTTCCTTTCATCTATTTACAAGCTTTTTAATCCCATCCATGTAAAACTCTTTTGGTTTCAAAGCGAAGAACTCTGAAATGTCAGTTTCGACCTGGCTTGCGAAAGCTATGTCCCTCAAATGATTCTGTAAACTACGAAACAAATGGCAGTCTGAAGGAGCAAGGTCGGGAGAATAAGGTGGATGAGGAATTTTTTCGCAACCAGGCTCTTCGATCTTTTGTGATTTGATCTTTGCAGTGTGGGGTCGCGCATTGTCCTGATGAAACAT
>NW_026335404.1:403-684 GCF_001194135.2 Octopus bimaculoides | reverse complement strand
AAATGTCGCGAGCAGCTTTTGCGGCCTTAGAGCCTTGATTAAAAGCAAAACGACGGAGGTGTCGGAAATGCTCGTTTTTCTTAATTTGACATTCCATTCTAATGATCTGAAAATATACAAAAATTAACTAAAATTAACTAGAAAAAACAAAATAGATTCCAAAATGATTCCAAAATAGAATTCTTGAGAAAAATAGATTCCAAAATTTAAAAAGGCAATAAATTCCAAAATTTAAAAAGGCAATAAATTCCAAACATTTAAAAAACGGCGGGAACTTAGTG
>NW_026335404.1:0-393 GCF_001194135.2 Octopus bimaculoides | reverse complement strand
TATATATATATATATATATATATATATATATATATATGAACATACGTACATATTATTATTTATATATAGAGGGTGATGAATTTAATATTAATTCAATTTAAAACCGATTGGCCTAATACATGCATATATACATATATACATATATATACATATACATATAAGCGCAGGAGTGGCTGTGTTGTAAGCAGCTTGCTTACCAACCACATGGTTCTGGGTTCAGTCCCACTGCGTGGCACCTTGGGCTAGTGTCTTCTACTATAGCCTCGGGCCGACCAAAGCCTTGTGAGCGGATTTGGTAGAAGGACACTGAAAGAAGCCCATCGTATATATGTATATATATGTATGTGTATGTGTGTATGTTTGTGTGTCTGTGTTTGTCCCCCCAACATCGCT
>NW_026335403.1:0-235 GCF_001194135.2 Octopus bimaculoides | reverse complement strand
TATGTATATATATATATGTGTGTATGTATATATATATGTATGTATGTATGCATGTATTTGTGTGTTAGTGTTTGTTCCCCCACCATCGCTTGACAACCGATATTGGTGCGTTTATGTCCCCGTAACTTATCGGTTCGGCAAAAGAGACATGGAATAATTATTAGGCTTACAAAGAATAAGCCCTTGGGTCGATTTATTCGACTAAAGGTGGTGCTCCAGCATGGCCGCAGTCAAA
>NW_026335402.1:0-514 GCF_001194135.2 Octopus bimaculoides | reverse complement strand
TTTATCTATGTATTGTATTATACTTTGTTCATATTATTATTGGTTTATGAATAACATGTCACATGCTGTGGTTTATGGTTTGTTAGTGGTGTGTGTTAGTGTTCCATTCTAGTTTCCTATTGAGGCTAGGTTTCTCTTCTATTATGTGTGTAGCTTCAGTAATTTGTCTAAGTGCTGCATCACTGCGATGTGTAGATAAGATTTTAATTTCTATGTTGTTGATTGAGCCTCTATGTTCTTGCTCAGCGTGCTGGTACAGAACTGATGAGTTCTTCCCTTCCTTAAGTTCCCTCCAATGTTCGTTTGCCCCCTCCCCTATGCTCCTTGCTGTTTCGCCTACATATGTCATTGTCTTATTTCTGCATCGTCCCTCTGTACATCTTATACTATAGACCATATTTCTGGTTTTGCAGTTCGTTTTTGGGATAAATCTACATACGATACGGTTCCTATCAGTGCAGGGTTTCTACTGAAAGGGTATGTTCTACTGATAAGGAATTTAATAGGGTTGCCT
>NW_026335400.1:0-270 GCF_001194135.2 Octopus bimaculoides | reverse complement strand
GTGGTGAGTAAGGGGAGGTTTTGTTTGATTGTGGTGTATGCTTCGATGCTTTTGGGGTTGTGGGTGGAGATGCATGGAAGTATTTTGAGGTTGGGTGTGTTATTGTGTTGGATGGTTTTAGTGTGTTTTTGTCAAGTTCCTTGGCACGTTTTATTCCAAAGTCTATGAGTGTGGAGGGATATTGGCGTTATGATGGTGTCTTTTTTTGAGGTCTTGTAAACGTATTTCTCGAGTGGTTGGGCCAGAGACAATGGTGCAAATTCTTTTAGC
>NW_026335399.1:0-378 GCF_001194135.2 Octopus bimaculoides | reverse complement strand
TAATATGGTTTCATATGCGAGTGTTTGCGAATTTCTTTCTCGTTTTTGTATTTGTGTATACATATGTCTATGTATCCACATGCGCGTAATTTATATACATAAATTAACCATTTTAGTTTTTTACAGTTAATTACATTTTGGAAACTATTATCTTGCTAATAGAATTTATGTTGTTTGTTCAGTTGATTATTGAATGTCTCTGTTTGTTGATATTCTTTATATTTTCATTTTCTATTGTTGTTCTTGTAACGTTTCCACCGGTTTCTTATTAGTTTACCGTCTTCAATTCACATTTGTGTTGACAGTTGATACTTTGTTTTATTGAATTTTCCATATGTATCCACAGAAGAATTATTCTAGATTAGTGTTTGTATGTGT
>NW_026335398.1:0-318 GCF_001194135.2 Octopus bimaculoides | reverse complement strand
CAGAAAGACAGACAGACAGACAGACAGACAAAGACAGACAGACAGAAAGATAGATAGATAGAGGTTATATGACTAAATATGCGCGTGTGCATGAGTGAGAAATATGAATTTATTCTTTTAACTGTTTCAGTCACTTAATTACGGTCATGTTGGAGCACTACCTTCAGTCGAGCAAATCGACAACAGGACTTATTCTTTGTAAGTACTTATTCCAGCGTTCAGTTACACACCAACATCGGTTGTCAAGCTATGGTGGCGGGGGTGGGGGAACAAACACAGACACGCAAACACATACATGCATATATATATATATATATA
>NW_026335397.1:0-324 GCF_001194135.2 Octopus bimaculoides | reverse complement strand
CGTACACATATACATGCTCACACAAGCACACACATTTACAACCATATGTTACACACATGCAGTTATACATGTGTATATGTAACATGCATATGTATGTACATGTATACATACATTCATACACATGCATAAATACATATACACATAGATGCGAGTTTGTGTGCATACATAGAAATATGTATATATGCATACATACATATATATGTGTATATATATATATACACACATACACACATGTATATATATGTATATGTATATACATACATAGGGCGGGTATAAAAATATACACACGCACACACACACACACACACACACACACACACACAC
>NW_026335396.1:0-389 GCF_001194135.2 Octopus bimaculoides | reverse complement strand
TGCACACGCATACATAGACACATACACACGACATATATAACAAAAAAGTAATAAGCAAAGAAACAAAATATAAAATATAAGGTACCCAAAACGCCGATAGCAGAGAAAAAAAGAGAAGAAATCAAACAAAGATTAAAAGAAACTGAACAATTGCAAATATATCAGAAATTATATCACTATAATATTGTCAAAATGCAGACATGCAAAAGACGCATATGCGTATACAGGAACACACAACCGCACAAAAACTTACACACCCAGTAAACACGTACTTACGTCCATATATATTGATAGTTGTACGTAAAGAAACTCAAACAATTTTAAAATTTGTTAAAATAGTGGTTATGTTACGAGAATAATATGAGGTATCACTTGACAGCATTTTACTT
>NW_026335395.1:0-369 GCF_001194135.2 Octopus bimaculoides | reverse complement strand
GTTACTACTTCTAAACACCTCTACCTATGAGGCCACCAAAGCAGCAACGACGTTAACATGAAAATATAAGATATTTAAAGTTATTTCAATTTTTTGTAATTAAGGGAAACCTATGAAATTTGGTAACACACACATAATACAACTTAAGTTAATAAAAAAAAATAATTTGAAACTGGGTAGGAATTGAAACCTAGACCACCATTTAACAGACAAAGTGACTTTTACCAACAATTTCAATGTTAAAATTTAGATATTTAAATATTTTCTTTATTGGTAAGACTGTTGTTGTTGCTGTTTGTTAACATGAAAATTAAGATATTTAAACTTATTTCAATTTTTTGTAATTAAGGGAAACCTATGAGGCAGATT
>NW_026335394.1:0-228 GCF_001194135.2 Octopus bimaculoides | reverse complement strand
TTCGTCGATCTGAATGGTGTTATCGTTTATTCTAACCATCTTCCCTCGTCTTTCATGATAAACTATGGCTCCACATACCTCGAGACACGTATTGTACCAGTCAGTTATTGTATTTTTAGATTTTCTTGTTAGAGTCACTAGTGTGGTCTTGGGTATATCCATGACAAAGGAAAATCTGAGTTCTAAAATCTCACTCAGGCTCAGCTTGCAGTTTAATTTGTTGTTAAT
>NW_026335393.1:1157-2545 GCF_001194135.2 Octopus bimaculoides | reverse complement strand
ATTCCTCTTCTAATGGGGATGGCATTCGTTTTCACAAGTCCCTCTTTTGTCTGGAGCTGTATCACTGTCTTCCATTTCTTCATGGAGTGCCATATGTATTTTATAATAATTGGTGCCACCTTGTTTATAGCTTGTGTATCGAGAATCCACGTGTGGAGAACACTGTCGAAAGCCTTTTGGTAGTCCACCCAGTCCATACTGAGGCCTTTCTTCTTTCTGCGGCTGTCTTCAGTTATGGCTTTATTGATCAATAATTGATCTTTACAGCCGTATGAGCCCTTGCAGCATCCCTTCTGCTCTTCTGGAAACAGGTTGTTATTTTCCAGGTGCTTACTCAATCTCTGCGATATTATTGCAGTAAAGGCTTTGTATATTGTAGGGAGACAGGTTATAGGACTGTAGTTTCGTGGTTTCTCCGTTTCCGTGGATTTGGGAATGAAGATGGTTTTCCCTTTTGTGAGCCATTCAGGCATTGTCTCTGGCTCTGCTAGTATGTTGTTAAAGTTGTCTGCCAGCTTTTTGTGCATTCCTGTCAGGTGTTTTAACCAGAAGTTGGGGATCTTGTCGTGCCCAGGTGCCTTCCAGTTGCTTAGTCTTTGCAGTGTCTGGGTGACCTCTTCAGTTGTTATAGGGGTCCAGAGTTGCTCAGGTGCTAAGTTAGTTGTTTTAATGGTCCTTTTCTGGGGTTCTTGCTTCACCGACCATATTTGTTTCCAGAATTCTTCCAGTTCTTCTGCTGTTGGTGCTGCAGTAATGTCTATTTTATTATTACCCAGTTCTTTGTAGAGATTTTTGGGGTTGGATTTGGACTGTTTGTTTTGTTCAAAGAAACGTTGGCGTTTCTCATACCGGCGGATCCTTTGTGCTTTGGCGAGGATATCTTGCTTTAGCTTTTCTTTTGCCTCAGGTAAGTCTTTTTCTGTAATGTATTTGTACAGTATTTTTGTTTTCTTCTTGTTACTTAGTTGTGTTGATTGTCTACTAATTTCGTTGGGAATGGATAAATCTTTTTCTGTTTTTTTAATTTTGTTTTGGATATTTTTTATCCACAAGGTCTGTTTGGGTGGTAGAACTCCTGTTCGGATGGGTTTGAGTGAGTATCCTGCTTCTTTTGTGGCTGCAGTGGCTGCCGCATATATTATGTCATTTAGCTCAGTGATATTGCCAGTTGTTTCTGTGGTTGTTAGTTCCGTGACGGCCAGGTTTATGCTATTTATTATTGATGTTGTTTTATTGTCTATTTTGATTTTTGGGAGATATAATCTGTGGTCCATTCTAAGATCTGTGGTTTTCAGTTCTTTGATTATTCTCATTTTCATAGTATCGTAATTATTAGGTTTCCCTTCGTCATTCCCAGGTTTTAGATTTGTTTTGCCTTCCTTTTCATT
>NW_026335393.1:0-453 GCF_001194135.2 Octopus bimaculoides | reverse complement strand
ATTATTTTATGTTTGACTTTTGTTTTGCATTTGTACAAGTTGGATCCAAGTCTCACCCAGAGACCTCAAGAGACAACAAGTTAGAAGTTCATGCAGGTGTTATGCCTAGGGTACCATATATTTCGATTTGTACATAGTGTTGTTCTAGAGTTGTTATTATTATTATTATTATTATTGTTATTATTATTATTATTATTATTATTATGATTATTATTATTATTATTATTATTTTTATTATTATTTTTCTTACAGTTTCCATTTCATTACTCAGAGATCTCGATTTCGCTTGCTCTGTAAGTACGGAGAGCAACCTGTTGTCAAATGTCTCACAGAGTCTCTTTCCACGATACTTAACACCCAAGGATCAACCTCGAGGTCCTCGCTTTCCCTAATAAAGCAGTTTCTGAGAATGTTCTACTCTCATATCTTGTAGTAGTAGTAGTAGTAGTAGTA
>NW_026335392.1:0-261 GCF_001194135.2 Octopus bimaculoides | reverse complement strand
ATTTGTGTGATTAAGACGGTCGGAACAACATTCATCGTATAAATAGCAGTATTGCTGACATGAACAGCGGTCTGTCCAGGGGTTTTCAGAACACAAAACTGATGGACAAGTGAAGGCTTCTGTTTTGTTTATAGCTGATATTTGAACGGCCTGGTTTATCAATAAGATGTATATTAAATAGCATCTGACATATACTTCCATTATGTCTTGATGAAATGCAAAAATATTTTTGAAGTAATTATATCCTAGTTTGTCTTTGAT
>NW_026335391.1:0-270 GCF_001194135.2 Octopus bimaculoides | reverse complement strand
GGAATTGTTTCTGTTTCTGTTATTATTATTATTATTATTATTGTTATTATTATAGACGTCGCACAGCATACAGTATCGTAAGGTTGTTGATTGAAGATATTGTGTCTACCGGGAGGTTGCACTGTTTGTCAAATCAGAACAAGGACCTATCGCTATCATCATCATCATTATTATTATTATTCATTACTCTTATTTTTATCACGTGCTTTCACTAGCTCTATGTACCTTGGGTATGTGCTGTGGTTTGTTGTGGTGCTCTTATTTTCACTG
>NW_026335390.1:0-1076 GCF_001194135.2 Octopus bimaculoides | reverse complement strand
GCGTGCGCACTCACATACACACACACATATATCCGTTTAGTTTGATTTGGGCAAAAACCTCCAAAAGCGCTCTGGAAATCTCCTATGCGTCTCTTTGTCGGCTCCCACCTGTTAATTCCATCTTCCAGAGAAAACCGATGATATGGTAATACATGTGGAACTCCTTTCATGTAAAGGTATTGGCATGAGACATGATGTATGTAAGCGTGTATGTACGAGGGTGAGGCAAAAAGTAATGTTATTTTGTTTAGGACCGGTATAATTACCAACACAGGGACATGTATCATACAACGAATTAGAGCATGTATCTCTGCCCCGTAAAATTCTGTTGACTGTTCTTTGAGCCACTTCTTCACTACAGTTTTCACTTCCTCGTTACTGGAATAATTTAGCGCCTTCAGACTATAATCTCTTCGGCCCCATGAAAGAGGGTTTGAGAGGCAAACATTATTCCAGTGACGAGGAAATGAAAATTGTAGTGAAGATGTGGCTCAAAGAACAGTAAAGAGAATTTTACGGGGCAGGGATACATGCTCTCATTCGAAGGTGGAACATTGTTATCGAGAGAAACAGCGACTATTTTGAGAAATAGGGATGTGATCCACAGAGGACCAGCTTCATTTTCGTGTATGATACATGTTCCTGTGTTGGTAATTATACCTGTCCTAAACAAAATGGCATTACTTTTTGACACACCCTCGTATGTTTATATTTTAAGTTATTTTTCCTTTATTGAATTCAACTATGTCTAAATCAAGACAGCTCTCGAAGCTTTCGGTTACTTGAATTAGTTGGGGCATGTATGTATGCAGGTTGTGTTTACGTGTGTACATATCACGCGTGTGTCACAACAGAAATCATGTGTATATGTCACTGCTATTTGTGTATGTGCTTTCATGGGTATTCCATATCCATATGTGATTTTATGCATCTGATGATCCAGGAACTCCGAATGGAGAAGCCTTCAAAAATTTAGCAAATTTTCGCTGTTCCTCTGATCGATTATATCTGGATAATGCAATCAGTCTGCCCTGCTCTTTTTAGGAGCACCACAGCATTTCTACGTAAGCATGTAT
>NW_026335389.1:0-244 GCF_001194135.2 Octopus bimaculoides | reverse complement strand
GTATATACATATGTATGTTCCCGCATATTTCTTTCATATCGCGTATGAGATTTTTTTCCCCTTCATTCTCAGTGTCTAGAGTTCCAAATACTTTCTAATATATATCAACATTTGTTGAGCACGTTTGTTGAAATATACCTCATGAAAAGGAATTACGATGCACCCTGTGGAGTACGTATGTATATTGTTACCGAATATGCACATTATATATATATATATATATATATATATATATATATATATA
>NW_026335388.1:0-214 GCF_001194135.2 Octopus bimaculoides | reverse complement strand
TCCAGCATGGCCGCAGTCTAATGACTGAAACAAGTAAAAGAATAAAAGATCCTGGGTGGGTGGCAGATGTGGGTAGGTGATGCCCACTGCTACACCACCACTAAGTCCCACCATCACAATACTACCCCAACCACCCATTACTACTACTACTACCATTATTGCTGCTACTACTACTACTACTACTACTGCTGCTGCTACCACTACTACTACTACT
>NW_026335387.1:0-366 GCF_001194135.2 Octopus bimaculoides | reverse complement strand
TAATGATAGTAATAATAATGATAATAATAATAATATTAATAATAATAATAATAATTATAATAATAATAATGATGATTATAATAATAATAATAATAATAATAATAATAATAATAATAATAATAATAATAATAATAATAATAATAAATATAATAATAATAATGACAATAGCAACCCCATTACTAAAAGTAATTATAATAGCTTTTATGAAAACAACAGCAGACTAATAAATAGTAATAACTGTGATTTACATCTCAGACGCAACATATGAAGAAGGCTACCGCATGGAAATTAGACATGCATTAAATAATATCTTGCGCTCTTGTTATATGGAGATAATACATTCATACATTATATATACATATATAT
>NW_026335386.1:704-1255 GCF_001194135.2 Octopus bimaculoides | reverse complement strand
TATATATGTGTGTGTGTGTGTGTGTGTGTGTGTGTGTGTGTGTGTGTGTGTGATATTATATTATATTATACTCAAAGAATTGAAAAAGAATATATTTATAGGCGCAGAAGTGGCTGTGTGCAACCACAAGTCTCCGGGTTCAGTCCTACTGCGTTGCACCTTGAGCAACTGTCTTCTACCGTAGCCTCTGGCCGACCAAAGCCTTTTGAGTGAATTTAGTAGAGGGAAACTGAAAGACCGTAGTGTGTGTGTGTTTGTGTGTGTGTGTGTGTGTGTGTATGTGTGTGTGTGTGTGCGTGCGTGTGTGTGTTTGTGTCTCTGTGTTGTTCCCCCACCATCGCTTGACAACCGATGCTAGTGTGTTAACGTTCTTATTATCAAGCGGTTCGGCAAAGGTTACGGATAGAATAAGTACTAGCCTTACAAAGAATAAGTCCTGGGGTTGATTTGTGCTCCAGTATGGCCGCAGTCAAATGACTGAAACAAATAAAAGAATATATATCTTATATATGGATATTATATATATGTAGTATTATGTGTATTTTACATAC
>NW_026335386.1:0-373 GCF_001194135.2 Octopus bimaculoides | reverse complement strand
TACATATATATATGCACCCACATGTATACATATATATATGCCTAGATTCTATATATGTTCACATATCTATCTGTGTATCTATGTATCTATTTATATATTTAAATAATAAGGGCATAAATTGAATATTAATTAGATTAATATCAATTTAAAACCAATGGCCTAGCATATTGAAAAATCTGAAGATTCAGAAAAATTATATTACATACATATAAGAGAGATGGCCACTAAGTGGACATCCATTTTGCTAGAAGACGACCTATGGTGTGACTGTCAGACCATGGGTGGTCTTCTTCTAGCATAATGGATGTCCACTTAGTAGTCATCCTTCTTATATGTATGTATCTTTATATATATATGTGTGTGTGTGTGTGTG
>NW_026335385.1:191-437 GCF_001194135.2 Octopus bimaculoides | reverse complement strand
GGCTGGCTTGCTGGCTGCTGGCGATTCTCCATTTCATTGTACAGCTGCTTGACCATTTGTGCATATGGCGGTGTGGTCAGTAATGCTGTCTTTTTCTTTGGTTTCTGGTTTTCTTGTGGCTGTTGTTGTCTTACTTAGTATTGTTGACGTTGTTGTTGCCTTTGCTCCTGGGCTACTGGGCATGTGTTTCGAAGGTGAGTTTTGCTACTACAAACGTAGCAAACTGGCCTTCTGCCTTCGACGGCA